>NW_015505432.1:779405-797438 GCF_001515645.1 Sinocyclocheilus grahami
GATTGTCACCGTTGTTGAGATTCATACGCTGATTCTTCATGTGTGTGTTTCATAGTGTGGCAAAGCTTTTTTTTTTTTGAGTGATGTGTGTGATCTTCCACAATAGCCTGCTTGTTCTTTTGCTATAATATGTTACCATAACATCGCTTTGGTACAAAAAGAGACTCTGGACAAAATCAGTGAACCTGTTTTTTTTAAAGATGGCAATGTCACTTGCAAATCATAACCATCAGCATTACATATTGTGCTTTGGCCCTTTTTTACCAGAACAAATGTGATGAGAAACACAATAGATAAAACAGCCGAATAAAAATAATGTTATAAAATCAAGGTTGAAGATCTCAACTAAAGCAAACACTGATCTCCATCACGGTAGTGTCCCAAAACAACATCTAAACCTCTGTTCATTTTCAGTACGCACTTCTGTACACATCTGACAGAAATAGCGTCAGTCTGGTTAGTAATGTGAAGCTGTTTTAGAAGATGTTTAATCAGATCTTGAGAGATTTAATGTCTTTTATTTCAGTTGATTTCATCTAAGTCTGTGGCTGAAGTCAGTTGTGTTTCTCTCTCCTTCAGTGGTTCTGCTTGTTAACAGCAGCTGTTCATCTCTAACGCTCAATCAGCACATAATTAATCACAGAATGATCTAATGATGAGCCACAAACACTGATGTTCTGCTGCTTTATTTAAAGATCGTAACTGTGGAGTTGCTGATACAGTAATGATCTTTGTTACTTTGTCTCACACATGTGTGCTGTAGCTAACAATGAACTGCAACGATTTGAGTTAAAGTCATGTTTTTAGCTATTTTGCTAAAAGTGTTTGCAGTTAAGTGTTTGCAGTTTTATACTAAGAAATATTCCTTCTCAGTGGACTCAAATTAAATAAGTTCAGAGTACTAATATCATATGAACGCTAGCTTTTAAACCCGAACAGTTTGAAGCAATGGGAGCGGAGTTAATTTCCATGGTAGAATTACGGTAAAACACTGTAAAAATTCAGAGTTGTAAATTAACGGTTGAAAGCTGTAAATTAACAGTACCTTACTGGCAACCCTGCTGCCAGTAAACTACTGTTATTTAACAGCACAATTTTTTACAGTGTGATTGTGCATAGATAAGATCCCTGAAGTTGCAAAGACTAAAGTCTCAAACCCAAAGAGATATTCTTTATCAAAGTTAAGACTCTGCCACGCCCCCCTAAAACGACTCGTTCTAACACGCCCCCACATATCTACCTCACTATGTGGAAATATTAGCATAATGCCGCCCAAATGTGCACGCAAAGAAAGAAGGCGTGGTTTCAGTAACCGCAGTTAGTGTTGAAGCAGCATGTCAGGGAGACGCTGTGTGTTTCTAGGCGAAAGCAAAAGCACTTTATTTGGTCTTCTGGAAGTAGATGCATTTAGGAATCTTTAAGATTACTTGCAACAGAACAGCAATGCATTTTATGGACGACCGTTTCGTGAACCTAGGAGAGGAGGTCATTCTGACTTTGCTATGACAATCTGGCGCTTCTGAATCAGCTACTGTTTTGTTACTAGTTTAAGTATTTGCTATTGACTGTTCAAACATTTTTTGAACAGTTTTGCTCACAAAATAATGATCTTTAAAAAAGCATCATATGACCCCTTTAAACTACTTCAGTCTATGTGCATTGAATTTATTTAATACACGAGTTTCACAATTTGAGTTGAATTACTGAAATAAATGAATTTTTCCACACCATTCTAATTTATTGAGATGCACCTGTATACAGTAATTTTTATGTAACTCTGAAAAATATTTATAATACACAGTTACTTTAAATTGCTTTTAACAGAGAAGCATGCTTTTTGCCATCATAATGCTTTCCCCACCAGCACTTTAAAAAAACATTTTTTTATCAAAACTTATTTCACTTATGCATCTGTTTACATATGCGATCACTTGTTTCTGCTTCTTCGCCTGTGTTTTGATCCGGACATTCAGCACTCTTTCAGAAGATGTGTAATAGCGCCTCCTACCGTATAACAGTGAAAACACGAAAGCGGGAAAATTCCATCCATCAAACGATGTCTCATAAATGATAGAAAATTCCATCAATGGCGGGGAAAGATACTATGCATTCTAACATATGTTAACACTTTTAGAGTCTGTAAATTCTAAATGTTTATTGAAATGTAATAAACTTTATAAATGTTTATGTTTTTAATGTTTATCACAACTTTTAAAGATATAAAGAATACAATGATTACATTTCCCTGCTTACTTTTGTTCCAGTGCCATGGCAATTCCTGTCTATCCCTTAGGAGTGAGAGAAACAGATAGACAAAGAGAGAAGTTCCAGTCAAAACCTGTTGTTGGGAGTCACCTCCACCACACACACGTTTATACGCTCTGGGAGAGGGTGCTTATCTAATGTTCAGGATTCAATTCAGTTACCCTCCAGGGATTGGGTTAGATGTCAGAAAGATAGATGGGCATCATGCTGAAATTCCATCGCCCAAAAATTATTTTGCATGTGTGTGTGCACAAATGTAATGCAAATATAGACATGTATATCCTCTCTTCCCAGGAGCATTATGTAAACAAGGAAATGGAGATGGCATCACAGCAAAGCACTCTATAACAGCCAATGAATCATCTTGAAACTCTCATTTAGTTGATTTGCACCAAAGTCAATATTAAATAAAAAGGAATGAAGTTAAAGAATTTAACCAGAAAGCAAAACAATAACATCTTTGATGATGTATTCTTCAGTTATGACATGAATAAGAGTAAGGAAATTAAATCAATCCATCAAATGGGTGTCTTTAATTGATGCATTTTTTATGCTGTTTTTAAATGCTTAGACACATTACAAATTCAATTCATTTAAGCAACAAATATTCAGAACATAACAGAACTGGAATGTAGAATAAATCGTGCACGAAACAAGCATAAACCCATCCTTATGTAAAACGAATTATGCGCAAAATGTATATTGTACAGAAATTTGTTCTGGTTGTTATTCATAAATGAATTGTGTGTTTTTTTTTTAAACAAAACTGCTCACTACTTAGCTTATGAAGATTTAATTTTGAGCTAAAATTTCTCTACATTTATTATGTATTCTGTGGTAATGCTTTCGATTACGGTTTGCAATTTACAGTGTAAGTAAACTGAATTTACAGCATACCTGTTCGTAATCACACTGTTAAAAATGTAAAAAATGTTAGTGTGACATTACAGTATTATACATTACAGGCACTTCTCTTGTATCTAACTGCACTCTCAGACATTTCTTGTGAGCAAACAGCATCATACTGTGTTTCTACAGTGCAGATTTACTCTGAAGGCACCCAGCATGCAATGCAGCATGAATAGATCATGCTGAAGAGTTTTTTAATTCCTGTTGATCTTTATTTGTGCTATCGAACTTAGATTTTGGTTCAGTTTTAGCAGTTTGTGTTGTTGGTTTATTTTCTAATGTTGGTTTTATTTGTTGAGTGTTACCATTGTTGTGTTTTGTGTGTCGAGTTTTGATGTCACATCTTTCAAAGACATTTCTCAGCAGTCGCTTCACTATCGTGAAAGATCCATCCACAAACAGTTATGAATATGAAATAAGTTATTGGTTAATCTTCATGCTTAAATAGTGCTAAAATAAAATCTTCATATTCACGCTAAGAATAGTTCAATTATCTCAGAGTCAAGTGATTTGCTTATTTCATATTCTAGCTTGTCATCATTTTAATAAATGTCATACTTCTGATATGCCTAGGTCAGAAATTTGAATATGTAAGGTCAAAGAACCCAAACAAATGGGATCACTAATCACCATTATGGTGACTTCAAAACAATTACAGCAGTACACATCTAAATTTCTCGCAGTGGCACAGTTAAAGACAACTTTATAATGTGAATTCACAGTAAAACAAGAGCAGTACATGACTGTGATGTTATTCTGCTGTTCATTCACAGACATTTGTAAGAAAATGACCAGCATGCATTGATTTCACAGTAAATTCCTGACTACAGTAATTTATTGTAAAATAATACTCTTTGATCCTGTAAATTCCTGGCAATTTTTTACAGTGAAGTAGGTCATACATACAGTACCACGTAATATTAGAATAGGTACCCCTTCATTTCAAAATACTTAGAGTATAAATAATTTGTAATTTTCCAGGTTGTTACCCCGTTTTCCCCCAGACTTTGCATATTGTTCCCTTATACCTACACGGAGGTACTGTATAGGTACACTATAATTACAAAAAGGTACTGTAACAACTTAGTCCACTGAAGACAAGTTATGATGAACCCAAGTGCAATTGAATAAAATCCAAAAGTGAGCAAAAACACAAGGAACAAGGCTTGGCTTTGGCAAAAACATGAACAAGGTGTAGCATGGCAAAGACATGAAAACATCTCACCAACAGCAGATTGCACAGTACAAAGCTAGACAAGAGACAATAGGCTTGTTCGAGATTAACTACACTAGCCTGCCACCGGCTGGCAAGAGTAGCCGCTTGCAGGAGACGTCAAGTCGGACACATTCTGCTCCTGGTAGTGATGCTCTCACGGTGTTTGCATACACTTATCACAGATTAAATAAATTAAATGCAATATTTGTCAAATACACAGAAACGTTTTTATGAGCAACAGAAACACTTCTTGTATACTGCTTAATACAGCACCATCTGTTCAAGAATAAAGTTCAGCATAAACATAGGCTACTTAATACCAATAAAGTAGGGGTATATATGCTTTTATCAGTGTTTTTAATAAAAATGACTCAAGATAACAGTATGAATACACTAAAAAGCTAAAAAGATTTGTGAGCATTATTGGAATTGAATTGTTAGAATAAACACGCAACACATCATGCTTGTCATCACAGAATCTGACCAATGAGAATAAACCGTGTTGTCGTCAAGGCTCTCACAGCTGATTTTGAGCAACTGCAGTGCCTGACCTCGGCGGCTGGTCTAGTTTTGCTCTCACGGTATTTTGGTGGCACATGTGATCGTAAAGCGGCTGCAGCGCCGATAAAACTCGGACAAATGTTCTAACCAGAATGCATTGCTTTTGTTAGGCGGCAGCCGATCTTTGCGGTGCCGCATGAAGTCGAACAAGCTTAATGGCAACATGAGGGCTACTTATATCAAACTATAGGGTCACATGACAAAAACCAACCAATGAATGTATGACACATCAACTAGACACATGAGGGAACAGGGAATCACATGACTAGACAGGAACCGTGACTATGAACTAAACAAAAATAAAATACATGAAAATATAAACAAAAACCAGCGTGACAGGTACGCTGTAAATTCTGTTTACTTTACAGCCTGCAATTTACAGCGCAGGCTGTAATCTCAAGCGTTACCGTGTTCTGTTAATACAGTTTTGTTCATTCTAATATTGTTGTTTTCTGTAAAGTAATGCATAGTGCAAAATTAATTTTTAACAAAATCTTTGACTAAATGTTTAACAAAAGTATTATGTGTGTTCCACAAACAAAGTAATATGTTAAAGAAAGAAAGAAAGAAAGAAAGAAAGAAAGAGGTGGAACAACTGAATTCAAGTGTCAACTACTAATACATTTAACCAGTGATTAAAATTAACCTCTGATTTAAATTAATTGAATCTTGTAAATTCATTTATTCGCAGTGGGGGAATTGTAGTTTAAAGAATTGTCACATTGTCTAAGAATGTACAGTATTTTGTTTCATATCGTTGCATGTGTTGAATTATCATGAATTGAAGAAAAGAAAACTGACAAGAGTTACTAATTTCATCCACTGTGAGTTTCGGGTCATTAGAAGGACGTGATTTCAAGTGTTAACCTACTTTTAACATGCTTAACCCTAACTTTGCGTGAAAATTTGGGCGGTGTTATGCAAATCTTCCCACATAGTGATGTAGATATGTGGGGGCGTGTTAGAACGAGCCGTTTTAGGTAGGCGTGGCTGACTCTTAACTTTTATAAAGAATATCTCTTTGGATTTGAGACTTTAGTCTTTGCAACTTTACAGATCTTCTTTATGCACCAAGAGCTTGTGACACTCCAAAGAGAAAGGAAAAATCTGAAATCGCATCATATGACCCCTTTAAAGTTATATATTTTAAATACATTAGAATGGGATTTATAAATTGTTGATGTAATAGACAACAGACAGCAAAATGATTGTTCTAAGAATTATTATATAGTTATATACTGTGATATCACATCTTAAACTCTTTGCTTCACACACACACACACACACACACACACACCTGTGTCGGTGTGCTGCAAGAGTTCTCAGGAGAGTCTGGTGCCTGCAGTACTGGCTGGTCATACCTTTATTGGAGAGCTGCTCTCTGCCCTCAGGCTACTGCTTAGCAATTCAACTCTGACTACAATCTACAGCCTGTGCCCTTTATAATGCACCTATTTCAAAGATACAGTGCCGTAATGAATTTACAGACCTTGGGAAGCTCTGTCTGATATACTTCAGACAAGATGAACAGAGAAGACAGACTCTGGTTCTCTTTATCTCACTCTCCTTCGCCTGGCTTGTTGAATCTGCCTATTTAACATCTTGATACATACTGGTGTTCTTCTATACATACATAAAAAAATTTACATGTAAACATTATTTCTGTAAATAGCTGACACACTGAAACTGAAACTGAACACAAGGATACTTATAGAGAACAGACAAAAAAGAACAGACAATAAAGAAAACCTTTATAAGACAATAAATCTGCCAAAATCTCTCTTAAGTTTTTAAAGAGGTATCTATGAAGAAAATGAGTTGTTCAGGATTGCAAAGGATATTTGTTATTACATTTCAGATTGCAGTCTTGAAATCAGAAGATGGCTACTTCTGGAGAAAATAAGCACTAGGTATGTTTAAATGCACTGATTTTCGTCAATCACAATTAATCCAATATAATTTCAGTAGGGCTGTAGTACTCGAGTCCAGACTCGAGACAGTTTTCTATGGTCTCGGACTTGTCTCGGACTCATTGGTGTTTGCACTCGGACTTGTCTCGGACTTGGTCATTGGACTCGCCAAATGTTCTCGTTGGTCTCGACCGAGTCCAGCAATATGCTTTTTTTTCTCCTTCAAAACAAAACCACATTTGCATGTCGCGTCTGAAAACGCGTGGAGAATGCTAGGCGCTCCGCTTTCTCCTTCTTTCCAAAGCATTCTGTAGCCTGCGCTCTATGCTTGCGCTCCCGTGGCGTCTTCCATTGCTAAGCATACATGACCTGCGCTCTCCATTCAGCAAAGGATAAATGGATTTGCAGCACTAAAAATCCCTTGTAGTAGCTCTGCTACTAAATTTATTTTAAAAAATGGCTATCCTTGTACAGCTATGATCAGCTGTTTCTCCATCTTGGCTTAGCTTTCAATTTTGTTACTGAAAGGATGAAGCTGATTGGTTGATTCTTGTCACATGATCCGCGGTGCGCTTGCTGTGTTTTTAAAAGTTTAGATGTTTCTAATTTAATTTTCTACCTGTTAGATTGTGTTTTATTAACGTCTACACCTACTTCCTTCTACAGCATTTATTAATATTAGCTAACTTTAATTTCCCTCATATCGTGCAGGACTATTAGAAAGGCAAAATCAATGCAAATCAGTGGATATGTCTGCTATAATAGGATAGGTGTGTTAAGGCCAGTTGGAGCTAAACTCTGCAGGGCATTGGCCCTCCAGGATCTAGTTTGGAGACCCCAGTCCTACAGAGTTGTTACTTTGCACATGCTTTTTGATCATTACAAATAATAATGTAAAATGATTTTCTTAGAATAGGAGATATGCTGTCTCTCGCATCACATACATTATCAATAATTAAGTATGTGGTCTTGAAGAGGATTCTTTTTTTCTCTCATTTGGACTCGGTCTTGACTTGGACTCGAAACTTTTGGACTTGGACTTGACTTGGACTCAAACCTCTTTGGACTCGGTCTCGACTAGTCCTGGTCTTGGACTTGTCTTGGACTCAACAAAGCTGGACTTGACTACAGCTCTAAATTTCAGATTCTGATAATTTTGTGCCCAGTACCCAGTTGCTGTGTTCAGAAATGGAGAAAGCCAGCACATAATGTCAGTGCAGCTATAATTGTAATTTGTATGACATAAAACATATGTAAACACACACACACACCACAACACTGTGCATGTGCACAAGGTATTTAGTATTTTATTAATTCAAGTTGAGAAAATAATCAGATTTATTGCTTAATTTTTTCTTGCTGATTACATTATTTCTACACTGCCCATTTCAATCCGACGTGCACAAAAGTCTCCAACAACAATAGTGTACAGTTTTTTGACAGTATTTTTTCATGACTTTCACCTCCATACATCTCCCAGGAGAACAAGTTAATCATTTCTAGATCAAATCAACTAAAGCATTCGGGGATTCAGTTTCATCTCAGTGTGACTGGGGTTCTTTGGACAACATAAACAAATGCCTTTTGCCCTTAGATAAGGCAAAACCCCCTTTTGGGGAGAACAAGTAAGCCCAAACTTTTAGTTTGTAATTCTGTTCTGTTCCTATTTTGTGCTCCTCAGCTTCCATGAGACGTGTCTGCTGCAGCTCCCCCTGAGGTTACGGCATCTGCCCTTGAGGGCGAGATGTCTACTTCAGCTCCCCAAGCCAACAGCATCCACTGCAGCTCCTCCTATCATGGAGGCATCTGCTCCAGCTCCCACTAACACCCCCTAACTCAGGTAGAGTTTCTTGCCCAACTAAAGATACATGGCCTGTCAGCTCTGCTGGCGCTGCCATGGTGGTTTTTAGTTCTGCCAGCAAGACATCAAGAGAAGTCATCAATTGCTTTCACTGAATTATTCTGCACTGGATTTTCAAAAATAACTACATTGTTGGTGCATATGTGCATTTCTGTTTGAGTATTAATTTTGTACAACAACAACAAAGTTTCATAATCAGAAAATTGTTATTACAAATATTTTTTGGTGACAAAATAAAGGGCTTGACATTGCAATCCTGCTAGTCACTATAGAAATGGACCCTGCTGACAGCTTGGTTATCCGTCTTGGAATCAGAATGCCAGAGGCCCCTTCTGAGTGCAAGGAAATGTTGGTTACAAATGTAAGCATAGTTCTATAACTGGTGAAAGACCATAGGAGCCCCCATTCACTTGGATCAGCAAGAAGACTTTGGAGGAAGTGCTGGATTTTTTCTACATACCAGAGTGTATGTTGAGCCTGGTAGGTTAGTTACTACAGGGATCTGGAGTCATGCAACATAGGATTAAAGAACCAGTTGGCAGCAACTTGAAAAAAGAATGTCAATGGTTTGGTCAATCCCTCACGTCCTGTTGAAATGCCATGTCTGTAAATGCAGTGGGATCAACATCAGAACTGTGCACACTTGGAAAGCTGAGGAGATTGTGAAGCAGATGGTTTCAAGATTGTAGCATGAAGAAATAGTTGGAAAAACTAAGAGTAGAGCAGGTCTTAGACTGGAAATAGCCCCCAAATGGTGCTAAGCAGCCTCTAGGAAACATAGGAAAGCAATGGTGGTGACAGAAGTAACTGGGATAGAAGATATGTATTTGATTAGAGTAGAAAGCTGGCAGCAACAAGTGCACTGGACAATATGAGAGGCACATCTGAAATAGCTCAAAGTTGGTTCAATATGTTGGCTGGTTGAAAAACAACTTTGGTGCAGGGATAGTATAGGTGGCAAAGTGATCGGATTCTGCATAAGTTGGCAGAGATACTTGAGGTATATACATTAAAGCCAAATCAATGCCACACTGCTCATCAAAGGCATTTCAATGATTTTGTGAAAATGGGAGGGGCTGCGGAAGACCTTGACCAGAGAGAACCCTGGCACCTGGAAGTGAGTGCACATTAGAGGTCGACCTTGGCCAGCAGATGACCACAACCACCTTAGGCATAGTGTTGTGGTCAAAAGCATCTAGGAAAGTGAGGTTACCATCACAGCTAATGTACAAATAGACTGACTTGGCTACTGTGTGCAGGAAAAATGGATAGAGGACAGCCATTTACCCTGTGGAGGTTAGGTGTAGAGCAGGGTTCCTCAAATCTTGCCCTGGAGGGCCAATGCGCTGCAGAGTTTAGCTCCAACCCTGATCAAACTCACCTACCTGTGACTTTCTATTGATCCTGAAGACATTGATTAGCATGTTCAGGTGTGTTTGATTAGGGTTAGAGCTAAACTCTGCAGGAAAGTCGATCTCGTGGACCAGATTTGAGGATCCCTGGTGTAGAGGATTCATGGGAATCCAGGCAGCACCTGCTGAAAGACATTGCAATTTCTGGAGTGTCATCAAAGAAGTATCTGAAGGAAATGGGGCTGTAGAAGTAAGGAAAAACAGCAGTATGACAGTGCTGGCAGAGAAAGGATGTGTGTTGGTGGAAAGGTTGGCAGTGGTTCTTAATCCTGGTCCTCTGAACATTTTGTATGCCTCCTTTATCTGACACGCTCAGTTCAGTTCATTGAGCTCTCTCCTAATGAGCTGATAATCTGAATCAGGTGTGTTAAATAAGGGAGACATGCAAAATGTGCAGTGCAGGGGGTCCCCAGGACCAGGATTAAGAGCAACTGGAGTAAGGGACAGGGTAACACTTTATTTCTATAGTCCACTTTAGACATTTTTTAACTATAAGTAAATTTGCAACTACATGTCAACTACCAGTCATTAGAGTATTAGTAGATTTTCTGCTTAGTATCTTCTAACACTTTATTTTGATGGTTCCCCAACAGGCATGCTACTGACTATAAGTAACTTTGCAAGTACATGCCAACTACTTCTGCTAACTCTATCCCTAGCCTAGCAGTCTACTAATTTTCTAAAGAGAGTTAGTTGACATGTAGTTACAAAGTTACTTATAGTTAGTAGAATTTCTAAAGTGGACTATCGGAATAAAGTGTACTCGAAGAGAGTATATACAGGCTTGTGTTAGGGTGGTGTAGTGGTTCTAACACAGTGCATTCCGTGCATTGAGTTTTGGTCACACGTCACTTAAAGGGGTGGTTGATCAGCTTTTTTTGAAGACTTGATTGTGTTAATGGGGTGCAGCGTAACATGTGTTCATGCTTCGTTCTTTTTAAAAACCACGTTATTTTCACATATTTTACCTTTATTCTATACCGCTGTTTCCGTTCTCGTCAAAATGGTCTGTTGAGTTCCTGGTTCTCTGAAGCCCCTCCCTCAGAAATACACAATCGGGCTCAGATTGGTTAGCTGACCCAGTGTGTTGTGATTCACTAACCACCTAGTGCACATTGTCCGCAAACGTCACGTCCCCTTACCATTATGGGTAGTTGCATGTTCCCGGGGGCAAGGTTTATGTAAACATGGGGATAGTGATGTCACAAACATGGGAAGAAGCTCATTGTAGTCTCTACCAGCCTTTTTTGTAGTCCTTAAACAGTGATTTCTTTAAAAGAAAATATCTCCCTTTGCATTGAACTTTGAGCATCGCAACTTTGCAGACATTGTTTATGCTCTAACAGTAACATTACAAACTATCTAAAGTTAAAAAAGTGAAATCATAATCAACCACCCCTTTAAGGTGAGTTTGAAAGTGTCAGGTGACTCCTTCCTCCTCTTACATCAAGGCATCACCTAAGGAATTTTACCTCAAAGGATTGCTGAATAAATAAATATAATATATTTAAATTGGAGGAAATCGGCCAATCTGAAGGATTTGTGAGATATTGAATAACTTGTAGAGCCTCTTCCTGTATTATAAACAGAAGGAAGACGCAAACATAAAATTATATTAACAAAAAGGTAGAGTAACTACAGCTACAAAATAATAATAGAATGCAAGTGTTTAGGAAACTTATTAGGCATCAAACCAATTAATGAAAGATAATTGTTATTAATTGAGCTTTACAACATCTAATGCTAATTAAATACTGACAATATACACAAATGTCAATGTCTTTGGAAAGTGATAAGTGATATATACGTTCCATGTGGTAAGCAGTCTGGTGGCAATGACGTTTTCTAATCATTGTGCTGGGAAACTATGCAGTGGTATCATGAAGAGCTGTGGGATGCTCATCTTCTGCAGCACCAAGAGAGTCCTAGCAATCTGAAACACACAGATGAGACCCTGAAATGGGTTAAGAAAGTCAGACAGTGATGTAAAGGTTTGTTTGCTAATACTTAACATTGTTGCACTAGAAATTAATTTTGAGATAGGGGAATGGCAGTTAGTTCGAACGAAACAGCTTGTGGACCACTGAGAAGTCCTGTTCTTCCCAGGATCGATAATAGGTTCTTCCTTTTTGCCCTCTAAGAGATTCTGACAATTGACCTAGCAGTCTTCTCTGATGGCATTTGGCATTTTTTAGTCCTCCAAGATCGAGTTGAAATGTAGCAAACCTTTCTCCTTTGTTGCAGTCATAGAGGGACCACTATAAAACTAGGCCCTGCAATGCCCCGCACAGACTTAGCTTGATGCAGTACACACCAAATGTGTGAATAAGCAAGTTTTAGACATACAATAGTTAAAAATGGCCAAAGAGCAATATGTTCAAGCAGAGTAAAACTGTAATTGATTAATTAATTCAATTGGATTGCCCCAGGGCTCAGTGTTAGGTCCTGTTAGGGTTCTGTGTTAGGTGCTTTTCTCCTAGTATTTGCTTCCTCTGGGGGACATTATCAGGAACCACAGAATTAGTTTTCAATTTCATGTTGATGATACTCAGACTTATATTTCTTCACCTGAGGAAACCACATTACATTACCCTTCATATTAGAAGAGTGTATCATCCATGATCTAATGGGGGACAGTCCAGTAAGGCAATAACTTATTTTGCAGTTAGTGTGAGGTAGTTTGGTATGGCAGTGTGAAGCTGTATCACAAAGCTTTGTTTCATACATTGTATTACTTTTGTGATGCCTTCTGGTTGTGGCAGAAGTTCTGACCTTCTGCACTTTCTGTGTTTACTATTGCACAACTGTGAATGTGGTTCTTGGATTTGGAGTTTATTTGGTGATTTCCTGTTGAGTGATGGGCGATAAAGATGGTGTTGTCTGGTCCCTCAGGGTTTTCGTCGGGAGTTGGTTGTGATAGACCCCTTTGTTCTGGGTTGTCGTAGAAAAGATGGTCATCTCTGACATGAGGGTATACCAGATTATCTGTGATCTTCCATTCATTTCCTAGTTACAACGAGCATGACATCTATGTGATCATCTATGTTTAGCTTACTTTTGAGGAACTCTTTTTGAGTTGCCTTACTACTAGTCTTCCTTGTCTTCTGATAGTAAACTGTCTTGTTCTTTTTATATTCAGTACTGTGCTTATCTGAGTAGTGCAGAGGTGGGTTTCCCTGTCAGGTATCCACACTGGTTGATTTTGGATGCACAGGTCAGGTGCCTTTGGATGTCCAGTTAGGTTTCCAGTTGCTATCATCTTTTGGGTCTCTTGAGAAATGTGCCTGGTCCCATGATGGCTCCCAGTGGTTAGTCTGATAGCTCTCATTGGCATGACAGGTAACATTCTCTATTCCTTTTCCCACCTAATGCTGTTGTGATGTACCTCAATCAATATCACACCATGTTCATTCTCCCAACTGAGCCTGGTTTCTCCCATGGTTTTTGTTCTCCATTTCTGTCACCTAATGAAGTTTGAGTTCCTGGTCACTGTCACCTTCAGGCTTGCTTGTTTGGGGTCTGAAATACACCTAAACTGGATGATGGCACTGTTGCAAGATGTAATTCAGCTGTAAAGCAGCTCTGCAGAAAACAATATTGACATATTATTGAACTGAATTGAATCAGCATTAACGGACTTGAGCTGAATAACAACATTGCTGCCTATTGTAGAACTGCTAATAGAAGATGACTTGATTTGACTTGACTATGCCTTTTATAGAGAACTCGGGTGTCATTCCACTGGGTGTATTCCAGTGCAAGGCTCAAGTCTCAGATAATAAAGTTCAAGACTTTGGAGGTTTTGAAACAGTGTTTCACATGTAAAAAAAAAATAGAGCAGACCATGAAGAAAATTTATCTGTGGGCAAAAATAATAGTTCAACTAAGAGCCTCTCTCAAAAATGTAAAACTTTTTGTCTAAATAGAGCTGGATACAGAATCCCTTTGCCAACCACACTGAGAATGTAAGTGTGGAACTCACCTTCAAAGAACAAGACAGACCTGGTTGAGCTATCCTATGATAGCTCTTTGAAACTGATTTTTCAGAAAGATTTTTGATGCAGTTCTGGTTACATGTGTCTAACTGAATACCCTGAACTCACAAGGTAATTATGTTTATGATGCCATTTGCAACTTGTATCTCTGTGACCAACTTAACTGAAGAATGACTCTGGTTATGACTGTAACCATGGTTCCCTGAGAAGGAAATGAGATGCTGCTTCCAATGATGATGCTATGGGAAAGCACATGTGCAGCTTTTCCAGTCTTGATTGGTGCTGCATCACCATGTGACCATGTCTCACTTGGAACAAAGTGTTAGCTACTAATTGGCTGAAGAAAGCCACTCATAGACATGGAAGAAGTATATCAAGGTAACACAGCATCTCATTGCCTTCTCAGGGGACCATGGTTACAGTCTTAACCTGAGACATTCCCTTTCAAGGAACTCAATGCTACATCCAATGACGACGATATGGGGACATAAGTTTCAAGAGCCCTTACAGGCAAAAGCAAGTTAAGCTTCTCCTGGTCCGCCAACCTGAAGGGAGAAGGATGAAAGACCTACAAGACCATAGAACATGGTATATTTGCAGGTACTTTTGGCATGTAGCTCAGTCTAGGATGGAGAATAACTTTGACCCTACCCCTTGCATTGTGCAGGAGGAGGCAACTGAGGCATACCCCACCACCAAAATAAAATTTGTACAGCAAGCTGCGAAAGACATTATCCAAGCAAGTGGCAGTTCTTGTCATGAATGATTCAGATTTTAATTTGGGAGACCCCCCAAAGGAGTAATGAGCGACAAAGATACAAGGTGAGGGATTAAGATAGCTGGACTCCGGCAGAAGTTTGAATGAGGCCCCGTTGCAGGGGAGCTTCAGGAGGTTTTCAGGTGCTTTACTCTGAGATGCGTCTTGCTGCTGTGCTTATCGACTTGGAGTCGTGAACGGGAGTCAATCTGTGGAAGTGACGCAGGACTTGCTTCTGCTTGAGCTGAAAATGGACTATATCTGCAGGTTTATGTCCACCATGTGGAGTTGTAAGCAGGCACTGCTGAGGCACTAATGCTCAGAAGTTACACCTGTAGGAGCTGCATTTGTAAAAGCATGACCTATCGACAACAAGGGGCTGTGAATGGGTAATGCTACAGCAGTGTCAAACAAGTAGTTTATTTATTTGTTTATTTATTTTTTAAATAAAGTTTGATGCATCTTGATGAAATCTGCTGCATTTATCGACCTGGGTCATGAGCGAGCAATGCTGCAGCAGTGATGCTCAAAGCTGCTCTTGTGGGAGCAGCGTTTGGACTAGAGGGAGAACGTGGTAGAGATGGATTATGTCCCGCCATTGCATTTATGACATGGAACCCCTGAATCAAAATAGCAGGGGAGCTCCAGATGTCACGAGCAAGTAAGGAAGTCTTTGTTCTGGGAGAAAAGGACTAGACATTACCCAAATCGAAACCCCTGCTATGGAAAGAGGGATCTTGCAATACTATACACAATGCTACCCTCACTCCAAAGCAAGGGCCTGAATTGTGTGAGGAAGAGAAGGGACCATCACCACTGAAAAACAAATTCCAGGTCCTCCAGTCCGCTGTTCGGTAAGAAGCAAGGTGTATCCCTTTTTTTCTGAGCTTATGTGGATGATAGAGTTTGGTGGGCTTGTTTGATGTGGAAGAGGGTTTGATCTGATGTAGGTTTTGAAAGAGTGGGATGTCCACCAACCGAGCATTTCAATTTGGTGTTCTGATAAGCCTTTCCGAACTGCTGTGGTGGCTGGTCCTATGCAGAAAAAGGGAAAATGTTTTGTGAGGATGCAAAAAACACTTTATAGTAAAGTTTGAGATCGAAGGCACCCCAATATGGGCTCTGATTTCAATGGGTAACACAAGCAGCACATTTAGGGTATTAGATGGCAGGCAAGCTGGGGCTGTAGACATGGAGGATAGGTGAGGGGGGGCTGATCTAGAGGCATCCTGGTTGATGGATCTGCCTTTTGACTAGTATAGGTTGTAAGTGGAAGAGTGTGGGAAATAGAAGCAAAAGAAAAATCATACTACATTCTGTGCCAGAAGTAGCTCTGAATGTGAAGGTTGGGTGGCTGGAGTGGAGGTGAAGTATCTGCTTCCTGACCACAGTAGGCTGCAGAAATAAGAGGGTGGGAAATAGGTGGGAAAAAAGGTGGGACTGACTGTGGAGGCATACTCACACTGTGATCTTCACCAGAAGAAGGTAGAGGATGAAACATTCAGTGGAGGCAGCCTACATTAAGCCTTGTGTGGTCTTCTTGAACATGGCTTGTATGAGTGCTGGAGCTGACAATCTTGAAATAACGTTCCGAGGTGGATCTGATCTTGGCTGAGGGTAGATAGTAGGTGTCCATGGGAGACACCTGAGAATGGGCAGCACATGTTGCACCCTATTTAAGAAGCTCCTGCATTTTGTCTCACTCTCTTTTGTCTCACTCTCACTCTGTTCCCATCTTGCTTCCACATCTCTAAAGCTTTTTGAAAATCTAATTTCCAACCATTTATTGATTTGTTCTTGTGTTTCTCTCCCTAGACTTGTTTTTTTTTTACTTTAAATAAATTCATTATCTTTATTGAAATCAGTTTTGTTAAGTGTCCTCTTTATGTTGTGATTTCGAGCCAGGTCTTAACAACAGCATCTAAAGCATAAATTAGTTACTTATGAAAAATGTTATAGGCATACATATGTTTTATTCAGCTATCTTCATCTCCAACAGTAACCATAAACATCAAATCCCATGCTTGTTACAAATTCAAAAACTGCCATCTTAAGAAGCTTTACAGCTTTACGGCAGTGAATAAATACTCAATGGCTAAAGCTAAACACAATGCCTAAAGCTAAACCTCCCTTGTATTCACATTTCTAAACCTGTTGTCCAACAAAAGAGAAAATTATAACCTTTTTACTCCACAGCACCAGTCAAATGCTTCCTTTTGTGATCTGATGCGTCTTCTTGTCACAGAATGAGGCAGAAAATATGTTCCATATGCTACTTTAAAAAGAATACATCGATTAGCAATAGATTATAAATTAGGGTGACCGTACGTCCTCTTTTCCCCGGACATGCCCTCTTTTTGGACCTACAAAAATGCCCCCGGCCAGGATTTATACTACTCCCGCTGAATCTCTGACCATTGCGCCTGCTCCCGCAACATGTGTTTTGCTCCCGTGATTTTCATCTTACATCTTACAAGATCAGATATTTGTCAGTGAGCTCAGAATCTGTTGAGCAGCAAATACTTTAGCATGGTCTTGTCTGTCATATCTCCTTATTCTTGACCTGTGATCAGTCAAAGCTGACTCCGGTAGCTCTTGTTGGATGCAGGGTTGCCAAGTCCGCGTTTTTTCCACAGAATTGGGCTACTTTAAAACTGTCGCCATAGGTTGATTTTCCCAAGTGGGTTAAAGGTTTGAAATATTGCATAAATTACATTTGACTGAAATGCTTGTATTGAAACATTTTGCATTCTACCTATGATAAAACTTTCATGGACTTCTACATTAACTTCTACATTAACAAGAAATGACTGAAAACACATCTCTTTCATCTTCATATGACCCTCTAACTCTAGCACTCTCTATTATAATGCTACTTCTAATTTTATCTCCTTGTTTATTTTTAATTAAAATTCTATTCTAATGGCCAATCCATAATTTTTGGGGGGATTTAAAAAAAAAAAAAAAGTATCGGTTCAGGCACCGTTTAGGCACCAAAACCATTTTAAAAGTATCGATTTGGCACCGATATTGAAAAAAAAAAAACGATACCCAACCCTAGCCCTCACAGACTGGATTGGGATAATATTTTGTGTTTTATTTCTATTATATTATTTGTAATGATATGATATACGTATATATATATAT
>NW_015505432.1:797582-797998 GCF_001515645.1 Sinocyclocheilus grahami
GTGAGATATTTATAGATTTCTCCAATATATATATATATATATATATATATATATATATATATATATATATATATATATATTAGAAAACATGTAACATGCTATGTTATATTCTCTATAAAATGGTTATGTTTGGGTTTGGGTTACAGTCACCAGCTCCGTTGGGCTCCTTCCTCCCGCCAGCTCCACCTTGGTCCTCAGTCGCTCCGGCTCCGCCGCGGATCTCTGGATCTCTGCCTTGGTCGCCAGAGCCCTCGGCTCCACCCTGGCCCCCGGATCCTCAGCATCCCCCTGGCTCGTTGGCTCTCCGTCTCCACCTAGGGCTCCTCCACCACCTGCTCCGCCGCCGTTGGTCGGCCTCCTGGAGTCGGTGGACATTCCTCCTCCATGGCTCCTCCCTCCGTCGGCTCCACCGTGGG
>NW_015505432.1:798143-806698 GCF_001515645.1 Sinocyclocheilus grahami
GTGTGTGTGTCTGTGTCTGTGTCTGTGTGTGTGTGTGTGTGTGTGGGGGGGGTGTCTCATCTTCCTGAATCTGCCTTGTTGTGTCTACATTACATATCTGTGACGAGAGGGGCGGGGCCGAGAGCCATGGGAACGGAGCGAGGCCGGTGGAGTAATTGCGAATGCGCGACACCTGCGCCACTCACCGGTCTCGAGTCTCACGGAGGAGCTCCGGAAGGATACAAAGGAGGAGTGATGACAGGGAAAGACGAGAGAGGACCAGGCCTGGATTTTATTTTGGTTTTGTTTGTGCGCGACAGTCGTCCGCGAGGGGCTGTCGCGCTATTTTGCGTGTATTTTATTATTAAAGTTTCTTTTGAGTGTTCGCCGGTTCCCGCCTCCTTCTTCCCGACTTATGAACTTTGTTACAATATCTTTATTGGAATCCTTGTCGTCCTCGTCATCCTGCCTGCCTCCACACACCGGGACAGTTACATAGTAATACCTATGTGTAAACATTGAGACCAGGCTGGGTTTGTTCAAACCGATTGTTCACTGACTGTTACTTATTCAGTTATTTATATTTTTTTCAACAATATATATATACAGTGGGGCAAAAAAGTATTTAGTCAGCCACCAATTGTGCAAGTTCTCCCACTTAAAAAGATGAGAGAGGCCTGTAATTTTCATCATAGGTATACCTCAACTATGAGAGACAAAATGAGAAAAAAAAATCCAGAAAATCACATTGTAGGATTTTTAAAGAATTAATTGGTAAATTCCTCGGTAAAATAAGTATTTGGTCACCTACAAACAAGCAAGATTTCTGGCTCTCACAGACCTGTAACTTCTTCTTTAAGAGGCTCCTCTGTCCTCCACTCGTTACCTGTATTAATGGCATCTGTTTGAACTTGTTATCAGTATAAAAGACACCTGTCCACAACCTCAAACAGTCACACTCCAAACTCCACCATGGCCAAGACCAAAGAGCTGTCAAAGGACACCAGAAACAAAATTGTAGACCTGCACCAGGCTGGGAAGACTGAATCTGCAATAGGTAAGCAGCTTAGTGTGAAGAAATCAACTGTGGGAGCAATTATTAGAAAATGGAAGACATACAAGACCACTGATAATCTCCCTCGATCTGGGACTCCACGCAAGATCTCACCCCGTGGGGTCAAAATGATCACAAGAACTGTGAGCAAAAATCCCACAACCACACGGGGGGACCTAGTGAATGACCTGCAGAGAGCAAAAAAACATTTTTAGTGAATTGTTGGCCTTCTGGAAAGTATGTTCATTTACTGTACATGTACTCAATACTTGGTTGGGCCTCCTTTTGCATGAATTACTGCATCAGTGCGGCGTGGCATGGAGACAATCAGCCTGTGGCACTGCTGAGGTGGTATGGAAGCCCAGGTTGCTTTGATAGCGGCCTTCAGGTCATCTGCATTGTTGGGTCTGGTGTCTCTCATCTTCCTCTTGACAATACCCCATAGATTCTCTATGGGGTTCAGGTCAGGCGAGTTTGCAGGCCGATCAAGCACAGTAACACCATGGTCATTGAACCAGCTTTTGGTGCTTTTGGCAGTGTGGGCAGGTGCCAAGTCCTGCTGGAAAATGAAATCAGCATCTCCATAAAGCTTGTCAGCAGAAGGAAGCATGAAGTGCTCTAAAATTTCCTGGTAGATGGCTGCGTTGACTGTGGACTTCAGAAAACACAGTGTGAAACCAAAATAGAACTTTTTGGTAAAAACTCAACTTGTCGTGTTTGGAGGAGAAAGAATGCGTCCAAAGAGTTGCATCCAAAGAACACCATATACCTACTGTGAAGCATGGGGGTGGAAATATCATGCTTTGGGGCTGTTTTTCTGCAAAGGGACCAGGACGACTGATCTGTGTAAACGAAAGAATGAATGGGGCCATGTATCGTGAGATTTTGAGTGAAAACCTCCTTCCATCAGCAAGGGCATTGAAGATGAAACGTGGCTGGGTCTTTCAGCATGACAATGATCCCAAACACACCGCCCGGGCAACGAAGGAGTGGCTTCGTAAGAAGCATTTCAAGGTCCTGGAGTGGCCTAGCCAGTCTCCAGATCTCAACCCCATAGAAAATCTTTGGAGGGAGTTGAAAATCCGTGTTGCCCAGCGACAGCCCCAAAACATTACTGCTCTAGAGGAGATCTGCATGGAGGAATGGGCAAAAATACCAGCAACAGTGTGTGAAAACCTTGTGAAGACTTACAGAAAACGTTTGACCTCTGTCATTGCCAACAAAGGGTATATAACAAAGTATTGAGATGAAATTTTGTTATTGACCAAATACTTATTTTCCACCATAATTTGCAAATAAATTTTTTAAAAATCCTACAATGTGATTTTCTGGATTTTTTTTCTCATTTTGTCTCTCATAGTTGAGGTATACCTATGATGAAAATTACAGGCCTCTCTCATCTTTTTAAATGGGAGAACTTGCACAATTGGTAGCTGACTAAATACTTTTTTTCCCCACTGTATATATATATACCCAACTTAACCGAGTAGCCACTTAACCCTTTTTAGTGAGACAGATATCCGACTTAATTTGTTCTGCTCTGTTGACATTTGTTCTACTTTGTCAGAGGTAACTTTTTCTTAATGCAAAGACCAATCTATAGCACAACAGTAATGCATAACCTTTCAGAACATTATCATAAATTGGTCTGCTCTATGCTGGTGCATTACTATTCAGTAAGTTTCAACATCTGTACTCTTCAGTATCATTTTACTGTTGTGAATATGTAAGTTTTTTTTGTCACAGAATTAGTACCTTGGGTAATTTAAGTTCTGAAATATGAGAGCTGTGTGTTTCATTCACTTCCTTTATGCTAGTTAGCATGTTTTTGCCATTCCAGTGTTGTACTAATGAGATGGAGCACACAGCAAGCTCTCCCATTAGCCTTTGAGTCATAAACATGAACCTCAACTACACACACTCACGGCTGTCCAATCATCCTCTCTTGCTTCTCTTTTAAGACCACAAAGCTGAATGTATATCTGGGTATCTTTGTCACTGTTACACACACACAGAGCAGAAGAGTGAAGTATGGCTGTGTAAATATAAAACCCTCACTTCCTTCCTGGGATTGGTTGGTTCCATTATGGCAGGCAGAAGGGAAACCTAATCGTGCTGAGACATGGCCCTCTCATCACTCACTGAATAAGATGTCAGCAGTATTCCTCTCTTTTCTTCCCTCTCTGTCTCTTTTGCTCACCAACAAGAATTAGGTGAATCGCATGTGAGTCACATTATTTGATAGTTCATATGTGTCCTACTAGCATTGAGGCGGTCTACAGTATATGCCTCAAATATGCACTCGTTAAGCATGTCATCAGATTTTTAATTGTGTTTTGCAAAATTTCACTCATGCAGAGTAAACAGGGTGCCAACAATCAATGTTTGAATATAAGAAAACAGGGATGGTCTATGATGCAACCTGTGAGAGAGTGAAAGAATGTAAAAGAGAGACAGAAAGACAGTCCACATAGAGGCTATATATTTTTTTTCAGTTGACCTAGTCCAGCCTTTGCTCATTGCGATTATCTAAGTACCCTTTTTTAGCCTTGACCTTGTATGAGCTCAGAGTGTTTCCCAGTCAGCAGAATGCTTTATCTCTGAAAGCAACAATCAATAAGGATAATTAATGATGCCTGCTGCAATGATAGCCTCAGCAGTCATTACAGTACATTAATCCATACAGTCAGCACAGGGTCAAGGCCAGTCGTCGCTGCTCTCTGGAGGTGCAGCGCAAATTAAAATCGTCTCCATGACAGGCTCCACTGTCTGCCACATTCTGATGCATTTAGCCGTCAGACTTTAATTAAGGCCCGCCCAATGCCTCTGCACCCGCTGCAACCTCGTGTTTAATATACAACATTAACACTGCTGAGAGACACCTGGTTGGACAAGTAATGAGCATAACTGTTAACGTTGTTGTGATACTTTTATTCCATAAAACATAAATCACCTGTAGCGCCAATTCAAGGCCTGTTCACACCAAGATGAATGTTCATAGTGCAAATTCAGTGTAATAAAAATTTTAATTTCAATATACGGCTGTTAATGCGTCTGCTCAGGCCAACATGCACGTGCAGTCAATGAAATGTGAAAAAAACTGGCAAACTAATATGATTTGCACTTTTGGTCACATGCCTGGAGCTGCTGCCATTACATAAAACTATGACTTGTTGGCACTGACGCATTTTGTCAAGCGACAATGAATAGAAGAATAATCTGTAACCTGGCAGATTAGATGGATACTGAGCAGTTCTTGTCTTTGAAGTTGTTTGATAAATGTCACCATGCAGTACCAAATTCTGGATAGGATTGGTTAAATAAGTTTGAAAACGTACTGCTCGACTTTCTTTCTTCATCTCCATGACAAATGTGTAGCAGGGTAACTGGGGTAACCATAGTATTTCTGTTTTTCTATAAGCGCCACCTACTGTCAGGTAGTGAAAGAGTTTGCATTTTCAATAAGCCCCTCTGCCTTTTTTTTTTTTTTTTTTTTTTTACAAATTAGTGATGAACATATGTTTTGGTGTGAAAAGACCTTCACTGAGAAAACAGCTACACGAAACAAAGGTGACGCAGCTCTAAAGATCATAACACAGATGCTCGTTACAAAACCATATCATACAGCTTTGCGTGAGCAGTGTCACAATTTATGGTCTCAACCTCTGCAGCCAGAATAATTCTTGCTATATAATAAGCCAAATAAAAATGATAAGCCATGTTAAATGGTCAATCTGAAGATGAAAAGTGCAAAACATTGAGGTCAGTGTTAACTTTACAAAACAAGTTAATTCAAACTATGTCAGCTAAGGAACAAAATACATTTTGACGCTATGATTCATGAGTAACATTTAATTTTCATTTTAAGCTTGTAGGGTAAGAATCGAAGTATGGAGAAGCAGAGAGTGTATTCTGTGGACATCATTCACTATGGAAGCTTAAGGCCAGAGTTGGTGTTGTCCAGATACTCAGCTTCCCCGTCATCATCAGTTCCCAAACACACACTGCATGGGAAATTACTTCCCTAATTGAAAGATTAGGCTTTTTCCATTGATAGCCAGTGTTGGGTTGTAATGTACTACATGTAATTTAAATTTCAAAACTATATTACACAATGTACTATTAATTAGATAAATTGCATTTTAAAAATACACATTTACATTACATTTACATGGTTGTGATTACATTTTTACACTCATTACTTTCCCTGTTAAGCAACAACAACAAAAACGTAAATTAGTGGCTAAATAGTTTGTAATGTAATCGTGCTCCAAATTTTGAAATTGCTTACCAGATGCAACTTTCATGGACACACATGCAGCAAACTTTGCAGTGCAGTCTGTGCAATAACTTCTTACATGTACTCTTAAGACTCCAATTAACTAATTAACTTTACTGTTGTTCTCACATATTCCCCATAAGTTGTAATTTTTTATTTTCCTATTTCCTGTTTTAGTCTTGAAGTCTGTTGGTAATTTTTCAACTCAATGTCTGCTTTTTTGAGTGAGTCTTGAGTTCAAAACAATGACTGAAAAACAATTGAAATACCTTGAAAAACCATCTAAATACATTTAAAAATACATTGAGTTTAAATGTAATTTACTTTCAAATAAGAACATATTTCATTTTACTCACTGTCAGCTATGTTACTAATACAGTAAATAAAATAAAAAAAATCACAAAACCATGTGACAAGCATCTTTATTCTGCAGAGCACATTTTTAACACATTATGATAAATATCCATTTTTCTTATTTACTTGTTGGGTCACACGCAAATGATTTTTTTTTTACTATGTTAGCATAAAAATAGAATTCAGAATAGCAGTAGACATATCAGCAAATGAAGAGAATAGACTAAGGAATTTATGAAACACAGGCTATACAGACATATCAATATCAACAGAAGTTAAACAATCAAACTTCACATGAGTACAGATTATACCGTCAGTCTAGTTGTGCAAATAAAATCAAGATCTCACATGCAGCAAACTTTGCAGTGCAGTCTGTGCAATAACTTCTTACATGTACTCTTAAAACTCCAATTAACTAATTAACTTTACTGTTGTTCTCACATATTCCCCATAAGTTGTAATTTTTTATTTTCCTATTTCCTGTTTTAGTCTTGAAGTCTGTTGGTAATTTTTCAACTCAATGTCTGCTTTTTTGAGTGAGTCTTGAGTTCAAAACAATGACTGAAAAACAATTGAAATACCTTGAAAAACCATCTAAATACATTTAAAAATACATTGAGTTTAAATGTAATTTACTTTCAAATAAGAACATATTTCATTTTACTCACTGTCAGCTATGTTACTAATACAGTAAATAAAATAAAATAAATCACAAAACCATGTGACAAGCATCTTTATTCTGCAGAGCACATTTTTAACACATTATGATAAATATCCATTTTTCTTATTTACTTGTTGGGTCACACGCAAATGATTTTTTTTTTTACTATGTTAGCATAAAAATAGAATTCAGAATAGCAGTAGACATATCAGCAAATGAAGAGAATAGACTAAGGAATTTATGAAACACAGGCTATACAGACATATCAATATCAACAGAAGTTAAACAATCAAACTTCACATGAGTACAGATTATACCGTCAGTCTAGTTGTGCAAATAAAATCAAGATCTTGCCACTGAAGATTTTAGTTAAAGTTTTCCTGCCCTGTCTTTCCCCATTTTCCTCCTGTTAGGAAAATAAATGGTTACATTAGCTACATGCATTTAAAGGACTGTCAATCATAATGCTGCTGATGATTTTACTAGAGATTGGTGCAACACACACCCTCATTAGAGATGGCAGAGCGTGTTGGCAAGCTGAATAGCTGTCACAAAACCATAATGAATGAAGACAGCAGAAATGCATGATTAAAAATAGAGGTTGACTACCTTTATTCTCATGCTTTCATTTTTTCTTTCATCCCACTCATTAGGAAGCGATAGTTATTAGGTATAAACGGGCTACATGTTCACATCAACCAACGTTCAGCACCAAAACAAATAAATAAATAAAAAATCTGTCTGATTTTCACTTGTGACTTGTCTATTCAGACCAATGCATAAAAACCAGCAGGTGTTTGCGTAAAAACAAAAACAACCTATAAATTCAACTTGTATGTCGTCTTAACTATGTAAAGACATCTATAAATGCTTTTAAAATTATATGTTTCTTATAATGGTAAATAAACAAAATAGATTTTTTTAAATGCCAATGCCTTTAACTGCACAGCATTCTCTTCTTTCCAGCGACTTCAGTGCATGTTATATTTTGCCAGCAATGGACTGTCTTTATGAATGAGAACATTCATCTTATTGACCATCTTATTCAGTCAGGAGCAAAGCAAGGTATTAAAATTATTTGAACTTTTATTACAACATTTGATCAACACATCCTAGTACGCTTCACTTAGAGATCATATCATGTGAAATGTGAAATCCCCTTAATTGCTGAAAGGATGCTATGACAAAGACAGCATTTCCTCAGCAAACCTTTCTAATGTTTCTAGCTCTAGTGACATTTTCAAATGAATAAGAGAGGTTTTATAATATAAATAGAGCGAGTAGTGTGTTCACACTGAAAATACCCACAAAAAGAGAGAGAGAGAGAGAGAGAGAAGATGATGTGTGGATTGTTGGATTGTTGGACACTTCATGCACTCAGCTGTCACAGTATTAATAACATAGCGGAGGGAGGGGCTGAGTACGGCTGATTACATAGTGCATAAGTACACAGTGTAAAGTGCATCATTTGGAACGCAACTAGAGACTCCTACTCGTGTGATATTGCCCCTATATTTAATTTAAAATATAATAATTTCAATAGGATCACCTATTGTATAATCCAGCTACAGTAGTGCTAACACACTATAACAAAGAAGTGATAGTATACAAGCTTCAATAACAAACGGCTATGCCCAGTGGCCTGTTGCATGAAGCTAGCTGAGCAAACTCTGAGTTTTAGAGTAGGTTTAGAGTTGACAAAACCAAACAAATCCAATATGGTTTAGATCAGGTTCAGCGGGCTCACAAAGCTCGATATAGACGTTCTCTGTCAACTCAGAGTTTGATCCAGGGTTTGTGATTAACTCTGCAGTGTGTGCACCTGAAAGTGTGACACGTGCAGCAAACAGCCAATCACATGACACACGGAGAGCATCGGTTTGAGAGTCTCTGCAATTCACTTCTCTGTTGAAGATTAAGAGATGTTATATTAAAAATAGAATGAATTTAAATCCATTTACAAGCCAGGAATAAACACTGTTGCTGCAAGCAAATGTTTGAGAAGGCAGCAGAAAGAAAATATCTGACTATGCAAATGAGTCAGTTGAATTAATCATTTATAGTTTCACAAAGAGCTCAAAAGAAAACAAATAGCCTAAGTTTTGTCATTTTAAAAACTTTATATATTAAAGGCTTTACATATGTTTATATACTTTATATATATATATATATATATATATATATATATATATATATGTATATGTTTCCTATATATATAGTGTATGTGT
>NW_015505432.1:807550-813294 GCF_001515645.1 Sinocyclocheilus grahami
TATATATATATATATATATTAATGCATACATTATATATACAATTAATTTAAATGCAAAGTTTCATATTAGCTGCCAGTTCATTTAATACTTTTTTAAAATATAGTATATGAATTATAAATAATTATCATTCATGCAATATGAATATAATAAATAATTAGTAGCTAAAGACGGGCAATTTTGTCTCTAAAATTCTTTGACTGTAAACTGCTTTAATTTGAAGCAAGAGATAAAGGGGAGTGACTTTATTGCGTCCGATATATGTCTCTTTGCTCACAGCTGATTGGTCCAGTTTGGGTTTGCGATCTCTAACCCAGAATAAAACCTGCTCCGGAGCAGGGTAGCAGTGTAGCGTAAGTTACCATGGCAACGAAACCCGCTCACAACCAACCCACCTTCTTAAGCCTGAAAACTCTTCAACTTAACTCAAACTTAAATGCAAACTTACCTGGGTAAAAACCGAAACCAGCTTCATGCAACAGGCTTCTGGTGTGATACCATTTCCTTTCCGCATTATTTCTAAATCGCATACTATATATTAGGTGAGTAGTATCCAAATTCACAGTATTCATAAAAGAGTCGTAGTTTTGAGAAACAGTAGTGGCATGTCACCAGAATTGGCATTGATTGCATGAGAATGTTTATGTCAGGTTGAACAACTGCATTAATAGCAGTCCATTCAAATTTGTTTAACACGAAATTGTCTTTATGTGAACAGGCCTTTAGACTAAACATTACCCGTGAGAGCATGTGTACTTGTGTGAGAGAATGAAGAAGGAAGGCCTGTAGAAAATAATAATAATAATAACAACAACTTTATTTGGTAACTATACATGTGCACTTTGTCAGAATCAGCATACTATTTTATAATGCTTCAAGATGCTTATAAAGAAAATACTTGCTGTAACCCAGAAATAACTTTATTTCCTGTGCGTATCATGCAGAAGAGACACTGTCTCTCAGTGTGAAATCCCAATGACGGTGCTGTATGCGTGAAACAGGCCTGTCTGTCTGTCTGTCTGTCTGTCTGTCTGTCTGTCTGTCTATCTATCTATCTATCTATCTATCTATCTATCTATCTATCTATCATCATCTGTCTGTCTCTCTGTCTGTCTGTCTGTATGTCTGTCATCGTCTGTCTGTCTGTCTCTCTGTCTGTCTGTCATCGTCTGTCTGTATGTCTGTCATCATCTGTCTGTCTGTCTGTCTGTCTTTGTCTGTCTGTCTCTCTGTCTGTCTGTCGTTGTCTGTCTGTCTGTCTCTCTGTCTGTCTGTCATCGTCTGTCTGTATGTCTGTCATCGTCTGTCTGTCTGTCTCTCTGTCTGTCTGTCATCGTCTGTCTGTATGTCTGTCATCGTCTGTCTGTCTGTCTCTCTGTCTGTCTGTCTGTCATCATCTGTCTGTCTCTCTGTCTGTCTGTCTGTATGTCTGTCATCGTCTGTCTGTCTGTCTCTCTGTCTGTCTGTCATTGTCTGTCTGTATGTCTGTCATCGTCTGCTGTCTTCGTCTGTCTGTATGTCTGTCATCGTCTGTCTGTCTGTCTGTCTGTCTATCTATCTATCTATCTATCATCGTCTGTCTGTCTCTCTGTCTGTCTGTCTATCAGCTGAAATCATGATGATTGTGATGATGAACTCTCTCATTGTGTGATAGCTATAAACGTACAATTTAAAATGTCATTAGCGCGAGCGGCGTCACAGCCTGTCAAAAAGTCAATACTCAGTTCTTTATGTCTGTACAAACATGGAGTAATTATCCCTTTATTAGGGAGCAGAGCAGCTCGCCAATAACGAACTTCGAGAATGAGGCATTCATTACTGTCAGCCACACCTGACTCTGGGCTTATTAAAAACATTAATAATGGAAAATAAAACCTAATTAGTAAACAAATGCAATCACTCACAGGTGTGTCATAGAAAATACGCACTTGTGACTGATTTTTCACTTAGCTCGTATCTCTCTTTCTCTTTCTGTTTTTACATGCACGTACAAATTGCACACAGATACACTCACACATAATGGCATGGGAGCAATAAAGACTATTTTCTTTCATCTAATGAAAATCAAAAGAGGAAGAGAAGGAAATTAAATAGGAAGTGTTTATATTTGTAGGGACACACACACAAAAAAAAAGTGGGAAGAGGAAAAAACACTCCCCCTCTTCATTTCCCTCTCTCATCATTAGCTATAACACTCTCTCCATCACCGCTCGCCCCTCAGCGACCAAACATTCAATTAACATCTAATGAGGCTTAATGCATGGTAAATACATGCACCCGCTAAAGGCAAACAAGCGCTCCTGATAGGAGCGGACAAAAGAGATACAGCCATAACCACCGCCATGAATAAATGAAGAGAAGGTCATATCGCTATCGCCAGGGTCGAACCTGTTTTTAAACACTATTGAGGCATTGGGGTCACTTCTGCTTGACCTACGCTGTTTTATTAATAGCAATGTGCGGAGAACATGGCGTGCTGGCCTCTCGGCTGCAGACTGTTTGGAATCGGGGATCAATATCACAGGTGTTTATGAGGCATCTTGGTCAATCGGGTCCCACTAGAACAGCGATCGTTTGGTCCGTCTTGGTCCTCAGTGAATATGTGAGATTTTCAAGAGACTCCAGAGCGTAAATGTGTACATGTGCACATTTAAGTAGCTTCTATTCTAAAACAGATTGTCAGTTTGCTCAGAACTCAGTCATCCACTTCATTAGGAAATATCTGACCACTGAATGCTGCGATTGACCAATCAGAGTCTAGCATTCCAGAGAGCTGTTTGATTAAACACAATAAGCATCTTAAGCAAAGTTCAAGTCATGGTGTTCTTCTGAACCAAGAGAAGGTAAGCAAGTAATTACTCTAATGTTCATGATATCTGCAGAGAAACAGACAAAGAAAAATGGAGATGGAGATGGAGATGGGGGGGTGGGGGTGCAATGAGTTTCATCCTACCTTCTATGTCCCCCAAAAAACTAAACACGCACACGCACACACACACGCACACACACACACCCAAAGCACTTCACATAAGATTTATTACAGCCGAGCAGAAATATTATCTTCTGAAGGTGCCATTCATCAACCTCACTTTGAAAGCCACTGAATTATATGATGGAATTATGCAGATCGGGGATGTCTGAGGGAGGATTCCATTTGGTAACCTTGGCAACCTCAGGTGCTCGTACCCCAGCCCTGAATACAGCCCTGCACATCACTTAATGACCATACTTTGGAGAGCAGCGGGGGTTTAAAAAAAAAATCTCTCACTAATTGGTATGTAATTGTTAATGCAATATTAAAATTATGGCATTTTTTAATTAAGTGTCCCTCTCTCTCCTCCTCTTTCCAACAGTAAATGATAAAATAAACCTTGTGTGTGTTTGTGAGCCATGCATTCTCCGAAAAAAAAGGTAAACAATCTGTCACTGGGGCGGTACCCTTACAAAAGATACACCTTTGTGCCTTATTTCCCTGTAAAGGGTTCATATAAGTACTTTAAAGGTACATATTAGTATGTAAAGTGTACATATATTAGTACCTCAATAGTACCGCCCCAGTGACAGCTTTTGTACCTTTTATTTTTCCTGAGAATAAAGGTGAAAGGAAAGGTACAATGAATTACGTTAGAACCTATTTATATATATTTAATGCCTGTACAATTAATGCTTTGCAAAAAAGAAAACAATGTCCTTGTTACTAAAAGTGTTGAAATAAACAGTCTCTAAATGTTGAGTAGTTTTACTGAAAGTCTTTCGCTTGAGGGGAGCAGAGATGGCAGAGTGCTTAATCGAACATAATTACTGAACAACACCGAACACATCCTAAACAGACATTTTTGCTTGACTGAATTTGCATCTTGAATTTAAGCAGCAGCTAACGCAATTAGAATGCAAGCGTGCCTTCTTGAAAAGTGTAGCCCATTGTAATTAAGACACACTCATACCTATTTGTAGCTTGTGTCCTGATATCATGCAAATTGTATGCAAATCATCTCAAATTATCTTGTGTTAGCTGTACCAGAGGTGGTCTACGGAGAGACTTCTCGTCGTATTGTAAGTAAGTCTGGCACAGAGGAAAATTGAGCTCTGCTTACCTCCACACATGCACATATGCACATATGCGCGCATACTCAGTAAAACATAAACGATTAGCAACTCAAATGTCCACGGTGGCAGCACAGAGTTTATTACCATCCTCTGAATACTTTTTTTCATTGTGCGTTAATTGCACCTGAACGCTGCCGCATGCTTCAGTGAAAAATAAATTGCTTTTAATTTGTGATTTCCTTTCTGCTGCTGCCGGCGTCACTTAATTTCATTAGCTCTGAACCTGTTGATCGCGTTCAAAGCATCCGCCGCTCTCGAAAATAAAAAGACGCAGGCTCTTTTTATTTATTCATTCATTTATTTCTATATCTTTGCCCCTCCTCTCCCACTCTTCAATTAACAGAATCGTTCCCTTTCAACTAAAATGAATGTTATTGAAACCAATTAGCATAGACTGGAAAATCTCTCATTAATGAGAGCAGTGTGAGTGAGTAAACAGAAATGTAAAGATGAAATTAGAGGAGAGCCTCTTCTTGTTGGCCCAGAATAATTACACGCTTAGTCGCCTAATTGTCTGGTGAAAAGCGCCGTGGCGATAGTAACAGATTGCCGTGTTCATTAGGCTGCAATGGGCCACCTGCTGCTGGGGCCACAGCGCCCCCGCTCCCCATACATGGGTTTATCCCAGGGGGGAGGGTTTTTTGGACCCGACACTCGCTGTGAAAAGCAAATGAGCCTGCCAATATGCCACAGTGATAATGAGTCTTATGTGCTTGCTTTAAAACGGTCCAGTAATCCCTGTTTTCTCAGATGTTTTAGGGGCCTTTTGGTCTTACCCCTGAATATTTCATTTAATTGTTTAGGCTAAATTGTACAGAAGCTGCACAGGTTCTGCTGTGTTGATATCTGTCTGTGAAAAGGGGGGCGGGGATGCTGGTGGTTTAATTTCTAATGAAATATTAAATTATAGCTCTGCATGCTTATAAACACAAGGAGCATGTGTGGGATGCTAATAAGAGTGAATTGCTCTGGATATTTTGTGAGAATTCAATGACACAAGCACAGTTCACTTTGTATTTGTTTGTACTTTACTGAGTTTCAGACATTCATGTGTGGAAAGTGATGTTTGATGATGTTAGGTCTACATTGTGTGTGTGTGTGGTTCAGGTATACCCTACATTATGGGGACAAAATGTCCCTACAAAGATGGCAGCTTAGAAATCATACTAAATGTTGAGTTTTGAAAATCTATAAATGCCTGTGGTTTTGTGTGAGGGGTAGGTTTAGGTGTAGAGTTAGGGTAAGGGGATAGAAAATACAGTTTGTACAGTATAAAAACCATTACATCTATGGAATGAAACTATAATGATAGGAATACCAGTGTGTGTGTGTGTGTGTGGAGGCAGAGATTCTCAGCTAACAGGGAACATTCTCAGAACTTTGGCAAGGTTCTCTCAAAATTATGAACATTAATAGAACATTCGTTCAATGCTTTCTGGTCATTAATAATGTTCTCAAAATGTTGGCAAAAAAACATTGTTTATGCATTGTTTATGTTTTTTTTCTGAAATGTTTTAGTTGGACATCTGTCTAACATATTTTTTTTAAGTAATTACTTGTTTCAGAACATTCAGAGAGCATTCAAAAGTAACGCTCCCATAGTGTTTGCAACATGATACAATGGAATTTTCCTTAACAT
>NW_015505432.1:817875-820998 GCF_001515645.1 Sinocyclocheilus grahami
CACCTCAGCATGGAGATCGGGGAAAACGGAAGGCCCCCGTCGTGAAGGCTGTGATCTGGATTCAGAACATGCTCGTCTAATTATTTTTAGGACGAGCGTCCTGTTTCTAGGCTGGCCAAACGATATTTAATTTTTGGCGCGAAACACCCCCCATAATCACGAATCACACCTCATATGCGAGGGACTGTGGTGGCGAGTCCACAGTCTCCTCTGTCTCGACACTCATCACATCCACCTCGGAGGAGGAAGATAGATGAAGCGTCTGGCTCTCTCTCTGGGGGGGAGGAGGAGAGAAACCGCAGCGCAGGCTTCCGAATCGTGAGAGAGAGATCCGCGGATCTAGTGGGTGAGGACCGAGAAAAGGACGAGCCCGTCTCGGATCCCTCCGCTAAATCCACCCGCGATCCCCACGACAACAGTCTGCTCTGTGCCTCGGCAACAGCGGGACCGCTGCCAGCGGGATCGCGAGCCTGGCCGCTGTCATCAAACGCAGCCAGGCGAGAGCGGAGCGTGCGCAGCGAGAGCTCGCAGTGATGACAATCAGCTGCTCGAAAGCTGACCGTGCATGCTCCGCTCCTAAACAAACGACAGGGCAGGGAGAAACACAGCGTTTGTAATGCCGTTCGCTCGCCATAGACTTTCTCATTGTTTTATATATATATGAGTGCTTGTGCGGACAGACAACAGTAAATAGACAGACACATACACAGAGCGCTACTGAAGAGCAGAAGCTGGTTTGCGCCCGGCCGGATGTGCTTTTATGCTTTCTGGTGCTTACGTCACCCTGCTTGTGACGTCTCGCTGCTCCATTGGACGGATTTGACATGTGCTTCAGAACGCGGTCACGCAAGGGCGTTCCCAAAGCGACTCGACGCAGCTCGAGTTCCTGAAGGGGAAACATTCTTAGACGCATTTGTTTTAAAGGCACAGTTCACCCCAAAATGAAAATTATCGTTATCGTTCACTTACCCTCAAGTTGTTCCAAACCTATGATATTCTGTATGAACATAAAAGAAGATATTTTGAAGAAAGTTGGTTACCAAACAGTTGCTGGTCCCCATTGACTTCTATAGTAAAATAAGGTTTGGTTACCTACATTCTTCAAAACATCTTTGTTTGTGTTCAGCAGAAGAAAGCAATTCATAAAGGTTCAGAACAACTTGCGGGTGGATGACAGAATTTTCATTTTCAGTTTTTCAGTAGCAAAGGTACATGAAAACCAACAGGACACTTCAGAACAGAGCAATCAAAATAGATCTGCTCGTGCATCCTATCATTTGCCACAGGTGAGATCATGAAAAGGAGCTCTTCCTGTTGAGACTAACACTGCAAACACATGACGAGTGGTTTATTTAATTTGAAAGTGGAAGTATGCGTAAAACACGACAAAAAGTAAACACAGTCCACATGGTCAACTGACAAGTTACATGCCCATAAAATAAGGTAAAATACCTGTTGAGGTGCTCTGGCTGGTCATCATTAATTTTAGGCTTTTCACAATTTTGAATCACCCTTTTAGCCTTTAGCAGCAGAGTGCCATGAATTATTATAAGCAATGATGATTATGAGGTTTTCTTAGTTATAGAACTGGAGAAATGGTGTTTAATTTTATCTTGAAATTTAAAACTTGAATGATTTACATTCACAGTCAATTAAACACATAACTGTGTAAAATGTTTATATAGTTGTTTTTAAAAAATGGACATGAAAGTCGGGGTTATGCGCAAAAGTGAACAGAAAATGTAGAACGGGTACTGCAGGTGAAATCAAACATTTAATCATGAATTTAACATTACATTTAAATTGGACTTACACAGAACACAATGCCTCATTAAAGCATCAAAATTCAGTAATATATTAAACAGTACAGTAAACAGCATCATATTGCTTGATGATCGTTAAAAATAACATAAGTTGCTTTCTCTTACTGAAAACTTTCATCTTTTAGATCATTTGTAGATAATTGTATGTACGCAACACTGCTATATCTCCAAAAGTTAAATGTACTCTCTCTCTCTCTATCTCTCTCTCTGCTTCTTTCCAAAGAAAGGGTTAAATTCTTAATTGATTTACCTTATGTAGAATTAGGCGGCCATCAAGCACACACATTTATAGAAAGATGTTTGGCTGGACAGGAGGGATTCACGTTCCTGTATGAATGGATGGCTGAATGGAGTAATTTTCAGAGAAGACAGAACAGGGGTTCGATCGCCCCACTGATGAGTATCAATACATTGTTTTAGGACTTTGGCTGGATAAGGCTCGTCTTTTGGGGATTGGGCTGCCGCATATACAGGAAGGGCTTCTATCAGTATAGATTATCAATGAACAGACACATTCCTGACGAGCAAAGCTATAATTAACACCTCATCTGGTTGTTTAGTAATCTAATAAAGCATGTGTAATGTGGGAAACTGATGATTCATTGATGGCTCTGGAGACAGACATGACAATCTTGCGAGACAGAGAGAGAGCGAGAGAGAGAGCGAGAGACAGAGAGAGAGAGACAGAGAGAGAGAGAGAGAGAGAAAGACAGAGAGAGAGAGAGAGAGAGAGAGAGAGAGACAGAGAGAGAGAGAGAGAGAGAGAGAGCGAGAGACAGAGACAGAGACAGAGAGAGAGAGACTTGACTTTTAGGTCTTCTTTATTAGTTCAATAAAGACATAATGACCTATATCTTCTTTTTTTTAAATTTTTTTTATAATAATAATAACAACAATTCTACCATACATATATTTACAAGAGAGAGAGAGAGAGAGAGAGAGAGAGAGAGAGAGAGAGAGAGAGAGAGACAGAGAGAGAGCGAGAGACAGAGACAGAGAGAGAGAGACTTGACTTTTAGGTCTTCTTTATTAGTTCAATAAAGACATAATGACCTATATCTTCTTTTTTAAAATTTTTTTATAATAATAATAACAACAATTCTACCATACATATATTTACATTCTTCACATACATATATACATAGAGAAGGAGAAAAATAAAAATAAAAAATAAATAAATAAAAACCCTTACAATCAATGAATAAATATTAACACTTATATATAAACTAGCAAGCAATCATCAACATCAACATCGCAGATACAGTGGTTTATAGCCCATTTACCTTTAAACATATCCATA
>NW_015505432.1:824910-839947 GCF_001515645.1 Sinocyclocheilus grahami
AGAGTCACTCACCTCCTCTGTAGCTCCTCTAACCTGGTCCTCGACTCTCTCAGATTCGGTCTTATTTACTTGAGGCTCAACATCGTTTTCCTCACCACGAGATGTAGAAGCGCGCTGTTCTTCTCTACGCGGACACATAAAACGCTTATGGCCCAAATCCCCACATTCAAAACACTTCAGACTCTCAGTGCTCGCATACACCATGAAGGAATTCTCTCCATGAGTAACACGAAAAGAAACTTCCAAAGTCCGCTCCGGCGAATTAAGAAACATAAAGACATGTAGTCTAAAAGAGAGTACGTGCTTTAATGCGTCGTCTTTACATCCGAGCGGGACCGCTCTTACGGGACTTGCGATCTTACCAAATCTCACTAACTCTTTCACAATAGCTTCATTAGATATGAACGGGGGAACATTAGAAACAGTTACTTTAGTTGCTGGAGCAGATAGCGGGGTTACCAGAACAAAAGTTTCCTTCACCCATATTCCACTCACAGTCAACTCATTGACGAGTAATTCAGATTTTAAAAACACGACTACCGCTTTGTTCATCCGTGAAGCCGAGACGATGTTTTCAAAACCTAGTTTCTGTCAAATAATCACGAGCAATTCCTCCACTGTCACCCTGGGCTCAGGTATGAGCCGTTCCGGAGCGACAGAGCTGGCGTTCCTTGCGCGTGAGCAGTCGCCATACCGGCGACTACAAACCGCACACACACACACACGAAAAAACTTTTCTTCCTACACTGAAAAAATAAATAAATACAAACAGCGAGGGGAAAAGAAGAAAAGAGAAAAAATATATATATAAAGACACTGAAGATTATTCACAATCACTCTCAGCAACGCTCTCAACACGCGCTCAGCTCCTCCACAAACTCCCAGCATGCACCAGAGAGAGAGAGAGAGAGAGAGAGAGAGAGAGAGAGAGAGAGTTGCTGCCTAATTCACTCTGACCCATTTTACAATCTGCAGGACAAAACAGCTGTTTTATTTAATCTTGTCCTGACAATCTGAATCAGTAAACAGCACTGGATTTGAATATTTTATCATTTTGAGAGCAAGGGACAGAAATTGAGACAATCAGCATTTTTCCTCATCTTAAGCAGAAAAATACTATTATGAGACTTTATCTTCCAGGTTACAGATGGATGTCCAGTACAATGTGAACAGAGATAAAGCCCAACCACTCACTGCATAATGTGAGGAAAGTTAAAGGAAAAGAAAAGACACAAAATACTATTTTTTCATGTTTTCTGTCCATGCTTATTCAGCATATTCTCTTATATTTTCCACTGTATCCCTTGATCCACTGGTTTGTTTCCTCACAAGCATTTGAATCGGCATTCTTCACGTTCTGTAACCACGTCAGTGTGGTTTTTCTCTTCTTGTTTATGCAGCTCTCCTTCATCCTGTTGAAGGTGTCCATGTTTCTCCGTGTATTTTACTCCGGGTCAGACCTCAGGAAGTCTCAGAGACGGCTGGACTGCATATGGATTGCACATGGACCATCTGACCTGATATAATCCGATTAGCCAGTTTTATACATTTCCAGGGCTCATGGCAATAAATCTGTAAAGGCATTTAGAAGTTAGTTTGTGTTAATTCAGTTTCGCTCTGCGAGTTACTCAACTCTAAATATCACCTACAAAAAGGAGAAAACTTCTGCCTGTCAAAAATGTCTCTGAGCTCTCAAATGCAATGCGCAAGATTTCCAAGTATATACATGTCTGCCTTTCACCCCAAAAATACATTATTACACAATTACTGTAAATAATAATTCATAATGACCTAATAATGATAATGATACAGTTATGAACACTCATCAGACCTACTTAAACTGAGTGGGTTAATTAAATTTGTTTCCTTAAATAAAAACTAAACACAGACAATTATACTTATAAGAGATTGAACTTATAATTTTAGATTTATGTAGTTAAGCAAATGTTTTGACACCTAAACAATATCTCTCTTTGAAAAATCAAGAATAAAAAAAAAGAAAAAGTAGAGACCACAATAAAAATAAAATATTATGTTCTTTATAATGTAATATATACAGTATATATATATATATATATATATATAGTGGCATTTGTGTAGGCTATTTAAGTGTGTTTTTGTCTTTCGGAAACTGCATTCAAAATCCGCTTGACTCACAAATCTGAGGAGGCACGTGCATTCACAAGCTATTTCTACCTGATCTAAAATTTTGTTTTGGTTGTGTAACCTAATATTTTCAAGTTGATTAAAATGTTAAATAAGATTTTTATTTGAATAATATCTTTTTCAGTGTACCACAATACAATTGCATCACTCAAGGTAACCTCTACTAACAGACCTCAGAATTTCATATGTGAGTTGAAATTAACCAATAAAAAATTTAATTATGAATAGTTGCATTTAAGTGTAGCTAACTGATCTGTAATTGTAAATGTTTTGAACAAACGGACGCATAATGCTCTGACAGTAATGTATTGGTACATGGGTTGTTTGGGTTACAAACAATGCCCCCGTTTTATCTGCTCTTCCTGTGCCACGAGTGAATAAAGTGCGAACACATACACACGCACCCGGCATGCAAACGCACCGATCCACACGCACCCTACTTAATTAGGGCCCTGGGCACGGCCTACACCCTGCTGTCACTCATCTGCTTCCCCTTGGAAATGACATGGTCCTGCCAGCGCGGCATGATGGGAAATGACCTGTCATCGGCGTGATAGGCCTCTGCAGTCAGCTAATCAGATACGAGCATCAGGGAGAGGCAGTATTGCAGGAACAAAGCTTGGCTGCACCGATAGTCCATTTGTTGCCCCGTTTCCTCTTGAGTGGGTCCATAGTTTCGACCGACCAGACAAGACAAATATTTAGCCCCAGGAGGGAAATGTGTATTTCCTGTCACTGTGAGTACAGAACAATAAATCTCTCTCTCTCTCTCTTAGTGTGAATTGTCTGAAGTTACTGCTTTGGGTTTCTCAGAATAGCAACAATTATCACACTTCCCTTTATTATGTGCTCGCTCTCATTGTGTTAAGAAATTTAGCAGCAAGCTTGAGTTCAAACCGGAAAGGCTTAACTAATAGTTTGTCTGAGTGAGGCAGCTGAAGCATGCATGGGTGTAGAACGGCGAGCGCAGCCCAGCACGAGATGGAAGAATGAAAGGTCACTCAAATGGCGTGTCTGCTTATGATGCATATCTTTATCATATGAGTCTTTGTGCCTGCAATGGCCATTTGGCAGTTGAACAGACACTTTCCGTCTAATTTTTTGTGAACTGTCTAAAAAATATATTTTGTTTGTGGCCAAAATATATTTGAAATATAAATATATGCTGCAAACAGTGAAGCTCAATGAAAATATGAAATATTTGAAATAAAACATATATTTACTTTGAACCTTCATAGACCAAAATATATTTCTAAATGTATTTGAGGGGCAAGAAAATACATTTCCAGTCTTACAGTAGCCTTCATTTAGGTTAAATACAAATGTGGATGGCCTACTAGAGATCAAAATGAGATTTATAATGATTTAATAATGTTTCATATTTTATTTTATGGCAATATTGCATTTTTGGAACATTTTAATTTGTTCCTTGCTGAAGTTTATTCAAATGTGTTATATGTTCACATATGTTATAGACAACAAATCACTTTTTTTTTCAGATGTGACATATGTCAATGCATTTTCTTGGACTGAAATATATAGAGAGCAAAATATATTTTCAATTATTTTTAAAAAATATATTTATACATTTAAAATATATTTTCTAAAATATACAAAAAAATGGCCAATATAATTGTATAAATAATATATAATGTATAAATATGTATTTTTAAAAATACCAATATATATAAACATATTTTAGCATATGCCATTTTTAGCCATTTTGTATATTTTGAAATATATAGGCTAGGTTAGTATTATATATGATTAGTATTTGTTTGGGCTCTTTCACCTTGTATATTCATATTAAAATTTCTGATCTAGTCGTGTCAGAAGTGTGACAAATATAAACATTTGTCAAAATGATGACAAGCTAGATTATGAAATAAACGAATTTCTTGACTTTAAGTTAGTCAAACTATTCTTAGCATGAACATGAAGATTTTATTTTAGCATTATTAAAGCATGACTATTAATCAATAACTTATTTCATATTAATAACTGTTTGTGGATGGATCTTTCATGAGAGTGAAGCGACTGCTGAGAAACGTCTTTGAAAGATGTGACATCAAAACTCGATATACACAATGATGGTAACACTCGACAAATAAAGCCAACAATACAACACAAACCAACATTACAGAATACATCAACAGCACAAACTGCTAACAGTTATTTGTGCTGTTGAAACAAGTTCAATAGCACAAATAAAACCAACAAGAATTAAAAAAACAAACTCAGCATGATCTATTCATTTAGATGCCTTCAGAGTTCATGCACTGTAGAAACACAGCATGATGCTGTTTGTTTCTGAGAGTGCAGTTAGATACAAGAGAAGTGCCACTGTGAAACTACTGTGAAAATCATGCAATTATTAACCTGGAATATACTGTAATGCCACACTAAAATTTTTAACAGTTTACCCTCTGCACTGCAGTTCTTGAACCCTTTGATCTACAGCAAGTAGTTTATTATAATAGTGTACTGTTATAATGTTATTTCAGGAGCTCAGCATTTCACAGTGATGTATATGTAACATATGTAACACATTTGCTCTTGTCAAGTAAAATGTTATTTTTGTTGTCTAAATTTAGTGGTTATTATTATAATTAGAGTCAAACTGATTACAAATGAATGAATATGATATTATGAAATATTGAATATTTTAATTAAAAAGTCAAAAATGATGACTAAAAAAATTCCATTGGCTGACATTGCTGCTCCTTCTGCCAGAGCGGGGCCCTTTGAATCATCTAACCTCATTACAACCTCATTCACCCTCGTTACAGCGCCTGCATACCATACAAACGGTTCCATGCTTATCTCTTGTGATTTTTGTTTTATAGCGTGCAATGCAGTGTGATTAATTTGGGGAATTTCAAAGTGTGACCTTTTTGCTATTACAACTGCAAGAGTAACATCTGTGCCTGCCGCTGTCTTGAGTTCAGGCTTGGTGTTTTTGCTTCGAATGGTCTGGGTTAAAGAGTGCTGAAGACTCAACAGTAGCTGCTTTGACTCGCTATTATCATCTTTATTTACACCTGCGATTGTTTGCTTCCCAAGCAATTTAACAGCTATTTGAGAGCAACACATAATCAATATTTCAAGAAATCAAAACGGGGTTTGTATATAGAGTGAAATAGCCCTGAATAATAGCCTCTTCCATGAGAATCAGCACATTGATTGGAATACCAATACCTCTCAGCATTGGCATGGTATCTGAATGAATCCCGCCTTGATGTGGCCTGGCAATAAATGACAGGAATTAATGTTGTTTTGATGTGACTGAACCAATTGGCGAGGTGGGGGTGGAAAGAGAGAGAAAGAGGGCGCTTGGGGGGATGATTCGGACACGCTGATAGCTATATTATAACATCCCATTAAGATCTGGACCTCTATTTCATTTACAGAAACTTGGCACTTCACCAAAACAAATGGTATATTTCCAATAACAAATAAAGCATAGCAATAATAACACATAATTGTAATGGGTTATCCAGGAAAATTGTGAAGAGTGAGCTCTTAGTATGCATCCTTTATCTGCTTACATTCCCAATGAGAACAGAAATGCTAGTCTGCTCATATTATAAAACAAACCCTCATAAAACCCTTATAAAACTCTCTTTACACTTTAAGACTCAGTTAAATTCATCACCCAGCCGTGGCGCTAAGAATATATTGCCTTGAATTTCCATACATTTTGGTTGAAATTTTTATATTTCTTTCATTGGTGTGTGTGTGAGGGAGAGAGAACTTTTTTATTCCATGATCCTAAAATGAAATAGCCCATTTTGGCTCATGATGGATAGGACACACGCGTGCACTGATGGAGATGTCATTAGAAGCAACAAAAGCGCCCTGTCAGGTGGCATCACACACTGACAAACGCCCCGTAATCTCTTGAGATTGCCAATATTACATTTGGCTCTTTACTCCAGTTTTCTCTAGGGCTTTCTCTCCGGTCTGCTTAGCTATATGTCAGACGTATGCATGCTTATAATGGCGTTTGACTTACCTGCACATCATGGGATAATGAAAAGATTTACATAAAAAGCACAAAATGAAGAAACCACATGATCGGGGTGAATAGCATTTGCATGATCACATTAGTGAATCATTTACAGAGCACAGATAGATATCACCCACCTCCACTGAAAAAGACACCGGTTTAGCGCCACGGACACAGATTCACATGGACACCAGCGCATCTCTCCATCAGTAATAGCCGGACAGTATGTGTTGGCAGTAATTGTTTCATAGCAAAGTGCTTAACCTTCCATTAGCAGGGCTGCTGATCTGCACGACAGGGCCATGGAACTTGATTTACAGAGTGGAGCGGAGAGATTTACCATCCACACACAGAAGCTCCTGTATTGACCCAGAGAGAATGGAGACAGCTGTTACTCTACCATTCCTCCTATATCAATCCATGCACTTAACGCCACAATGCCCAAGTTTGGTTCCCCAGATAAACATGTGGCAATGGACACCATCAGCAGGAAACCTTTAAACGTTCATCCTTTTTTCAGGTAGTCAGAGCTGGGAAGGAACTGATTACATGTAATCCGGATTACGTAACCAGATTCCAAAAATAAAGTACTTAGATTATAGTACATTTTAAAATGATCATCATCGGATTACAGGTTACAGTTACTTTTTATGGATTATGTGATTTCGTATTATTCACACAATGGCAGTAAATTATTCATAATATATTGATTCTCCCTTCTTCTACTTTTTTTCTCTTTTAAATATTCCGACTGTGTGTAATTCTGTTTAGCGTTCACTAAACGTTGGTTGTTTAATGTCATTGCCGTTTTCATGTTTATTCATGTTTGATCATGCAATGCAGGGACTGCCAAACCCCTTTGACCTAACATAATTAAATGAAAAACACTGAGATCTTAAGTTAATATTTCAATAATTGAACAACACATTTGCATGTTCACACATGGGCACACTGACATGCAGGTAAACTAATTAATATTTCAATTTTTAGTGTTCAATTTCATTTTGATTGTTTTAATTTTCAATTAGTTTAGCTATTTTAATTCTAGATTTTTACGACTTCATTAATCATTAGCTTTTCATCTCACTTACCCCCCGCAGTTCTATCATTAATCCCAGTTTGGGAAAACCAGGTGTAATGTAACGTTTAATACACTTCATGTTGTTGATAACAAAGAATGAAATATGTTTTCTTTTTATTTATTTTAATATAGTACACAATACCCCCATTCAAATGTATGTCATAAAATAGTTAAGTAATCCAAAATTAGATTAGATTTAAATCCTTAATGAGTAATCTAATAGGTTACGTTGCAGTACAATTTTCATATTGTAATTAGTAACCAGTGATGGACTACAATTTGCAACTAATCTGCCCAGCACTGTTGGTAGTGTATGTCCCCATACATCATTAATTTCATCACACACACTTTGGCTAGTGCATCAGATGTTTGAGGACACTGATGTGCATTGATTGTGGTCAGATAAGCATGCACTGATTTGTGAAAGCATAAAGGCAGAGGTCTGTGTTAGGATTTCAGTGACCTCTGCTCGGGGTGGTGGAAGTCAAATACGGGGTAAATTTTTCATCGTTCTTATTCTGCAGACATTTATGACCAGTGAGATGAGGACAAGAAGCATCAGTGTCTGGGGTGTTTTATGACATCTATAACATTCCAGCAGTTATTACCTGTTCAGATAGATGTGTATGAAGGTGTGTGGGTGTGTTTGAAAGCTTGTGTACCTGATGACCTTTTGAACTTGTAGTGCAGGAATCCGGTGTCCTACAGAGTTTAGCTCCAACTTGCCTGGAAGATTCTAGTATGTGTAGTAAGGCATTGATTAGCTGGTTCAGGTGTGTTTAATTATGGTTGGAGCTAAACTCTGCAGGACACCGGCCCTCCTGAAAGAACTACAATCCCATGAAGCATTGCAAATCAAATTAAAAACAATGGAGAAATGTAAAACTATTAATTGTTGTTGGTTGTGTCTCTAGAAATATTATATTTTAAGTTAATTGCAAAATATGCATATCTATACAATTATGTAAGTATTTTGAAAGCATGGGGAGACTTGATTGTGATCATTTGTGGTGCTTCATGGGAGTGGGTGGAGCTAAAGATGTATTTTGCTGTGCTTTGCTTTAGATTATTTAAAACTCAGACCCAGGGGCAGCATATACAAAGAAAACAAAATAGGCCCAATAACAGAACCCTGAGGAACCCCACAGGTAATAGGTTCTGATGGTGAAAAAAAAAATCACCAAACTTCACTGAAAAATACCTATTCTCAAGATAAGACGTGAACCATTAATAAATGGGATACATACACATTTATGATGTATTAGTTGAGTACACTGACTCAATTATCTATCGGTGCTTTCAAAGAGGCTAAATTGCAATGAAAGTCACAAGTATGCAAAGAGAACAACAGAGGCAGGGTTTTGTCATCAAACCATGATGTGCCGTAGAATGTCATTTCTGTACCTAAAAAAAGCCAGTTTCCAGATGGGCCTCCAACCCGCCGTCTACAAACAGCCAGACCGCTGCATGTGCTCACTCCCAAACATACACTACGTAATGTCCGAATTCTGCGTAATGCTCAGAAAACTTTTCAATATTTAATTTGCTAGAGTATTTTCTTTTTATTCCTTCTGTCTCTCCCCTCCCCCTGTCTCTCTATCTCTCTCTCGGTTTCTCCAGCAGCAGGTGAGTGGGAGATGCCTTGGGGATATGGATGAGCCCAGTTCACACAAGCGTCTCATTAGCGAGCACTGAATTACACTCCAGACACGTCTTTATGTAGACTAATCATATTACAGCAACCAGGGGAGAGACAGAGAGAGAGTAAGAGAGCGAAAGAGAGAGAGAGAGAGAGAGAGAGAGAGAGAGAGAGGAAGAGAGAGGAATGACGGTGACGGGGCAGAGGTAGAGTGGGAGGGGGGGCTGCTTAACCTTTCTTGCAATCTGATTTGCCCGGGAGAACTCAATGTAATCGAGAAGCAACGTCGTGACATGGCTCTGTCTATCTCTCCATCTCTTTACACACGACTCCCTCCACTTCTCCTTCCTCTCCCACTGCACAATTCCCGCATCCCTCGGGGACCCTTTCTGTCTCTCTCTCTGCATTGTGAATTCAGCCGGGCTGAATATAATCGCTGGTGTGGCGCTCGCCTCTGACCACTGCGCACAGTCATTAACCTTGACTGCCATAATTGAATTCAAGGTTGATTGCATGTGACCCCTCCTTGGCTCGGGTCCTTAATGTACATATTCATTACAGGACATGGGTTCTAAACGAAAGGCACAGTGAAAGCTGTAACAATCTCATCACACGTGCCGGCTTGGGTCGGGGGGGGGAGGGGGCGTTTGTGGCAGCAAGGGGGCACTAATTGCATGTTGGAGAGGAGGATTGGATTATGAAAAGAGTGCACCAATGAATACAGATCTTTGTGACACTGTCAAATTAAGGTCGTCCGTGTAGCACAGCTGAACGCAGCAACAACACAAGAAGAGAGAGCTGTGTGTGTGATGGAGAAAAGACAGAGGTGAAAACAAACAGTGAGCGATAAGGCTGCTTGTTGCGGCTCTGTTCTGCTTTTAAAGTATGTCTAAAGTTGCAATTACATGTAAATGGATGCTCACACCAGATCAGAGATGCCCAGGACCCGTGTGCCAAAGTTGGCCCATGATGACGTTTGATTTGGTCCACCAAGCTGTATCACAAGAGAAAGGAAAAAATAGGGGGGGGGATCTTCATTTCTTATGTATGTTTTTGTTTTAACAGTTTTATTTTTACATTGGTTAAAAATTTTATTTAAATATTTAGTTTAATTATTTAATAATACTATATTTGGATAAAATGCAACATTTACTTTTGGCCCACAGCTCTAAATCAACTTTGATTTTTGTCCCTTCGTATTAAAAAGCTTGGGCAACTCTGCACTACACTGTTTGATTCATTGTTGTCCATTTATACTAATGTGAATGCAGGAAACTGGAAATGCAAGCCTGTGTGAAGAATTTGCAGAATTGCATTCTGTTTTGTTTGAAAGTTCAAGTTTGGTCAACTCTACTCTGTGAATTGTATAACGAGACCGCGTAATCAGTTCATAGACTTGTATATTTTAGACAGGGTAGGTATCTAAAGCTAAAACCATAATAATATGTCTTTACTTGAAATACAATAAAGTTTAACTGAAATGAAAAAACAAATCTAAAGAATTAAACAATGTATTTCACCTAGTTGCGAAAGCAACATTTCTCATTCTAATTTATTAACTTGATGTACTAAAATAACCAAAACTAAAACATAAAAATGAATAAAATCTATATAGACACTGTAAAAAAATAAAATAACAACATAAAAATAGAGCACAACGTACTGCATTAATATGAAGGAATTTTCCTGGCAGAAGATTACCAGTACGTTTTTTTTAAGAGTGTATTTTAGTCTCAAATACTATTATAGTTTTTTTTATTAATATTATTAATAAATGTTATTTATTAATATTTTGAATTAGTTTTTATTTTTATAGTTTCCATTTTAATTGGCTAAAGTTACATTTTAGTTAAAGTTATAGTAATTTTGTTGCGTATTTGTCATTTTTATTCGTTTTTATTAAGTCCTTAGTACATTTCTGCCAGGATATTATCCAGTAATTTTATGGACATTTCCATTAACCCTAAAATACAATGCAATGAAGTGCAAATATCAAAATACACGTAAAACCAATACAGAAAATTCCTTCATATTAATACAGTACATTGTGATTTTAGATTCTGTGATTGATCGTTTTTCAAGTTTTAGACCATTTTTAATCACATTTTTTTCCTTCACTGGATCAGTTTAAGTAGTCTAGCATCATGACAAATTTTCAAAATGAGCAAAATGCAAATCATTCATCAGAACATGGAAACATTCCAAAAGTATTTTATTTCAGCTATATGAAATACATCATAAAATGCTGTCATTGCCATGGCAGAGTACACATATTATAATCCTATTTCATTATCTTTAAATTTAGAATTTCTTTGCTCTCTAAAGATATAGCTAAAGCAAGGCATAGAATGAAACATGGAGATAGACTGAAACAAATGTCAGACGGGGAAGAAAGCAGGACACATTCCACTGCTGGCGCACACACACACACACACACACATCTCGTCTCTCACACCTCCACTAAGTGTTCCTCAATTGTGCCTCGCTCCAGCGTCTCTCTGACTCCACTAATGAAAAGAAGGAGGAGGGGCCGGCTGAAAGCGCTTAAAGAGAAGAACCTTTAACACAACACACCCCCACGTGTCTGTTCCCCCGCCGCTGCCCCTGCGTCACTCCTCTAATGCCTGTCAAATTACCATCACCCAAACAAGACAATTAATTTGTCTCCAGCCTCCACGCTACATTCTGCAGGCAGTCACTTTCCTCTCCAGCTCTGTCACAGGACAGAGATTACATGTAAATAAAGTTTCTAGGCTGGAGAAGAGAAGGCATCCAGGAGGAAACTGAAAAATATGAGTTACTGCACAAGAAGCCAACAAGATTGACAGACTGCATTTGATTTGAGCTTGATGTGCCATGTTCATAGTGGGATTCTACGCTGACAAACAAGGGTCAGTGACAAATAAGTGTGTCCATTATAAAGAAAAAGAAAAATATTTCACAAATCTAGTTTAACACATACAGTATGTTCCAAGAATTGTGGGGTATAACACAACAGTGCATTTGATTTTATTCTCCTCTAAACCACTAGATTTGATCTAATTTTATCCATCAAATTATTATTATGTTTTTATGTTATAGATTTTTTTTGAGACAAAGATCTCATTAATGATTTTCGGTTATATGTTCAAACTAATTGTATCAGCAGTTTTTCAATAACTGAAGAATATGTAATAGTGTGGAAAAGGCTCAAATAATAATAAATAGCTGGCTGAATCTTTACGGTTTTAAAGATATATATTTTATATTGAACATATTTTAATGTCAGTATATTTATTGAACTTTTAGTCTCAAAAGAACAAAATGTTCTGCACTACTTTTCTTGTTTTTGTTTTAATTACATTTTTTTATTTTATTTTATAATAGTAAAAATGTAATTTAATTTTCAATCATACACTATAGTGAAGAGCACATTTTCCTCAAGGTCCTTGAGGCTCCGTAGTATCTGTCGCATTCATGCTGGAATCTTTTATTTATTTATTTTTTTGTCTGTTATGTGGTGCAACCATCAAATAAAAAGCATTATTCTTATTATTTACATTTTATTTGAATACCTGCAAGTATACATATCTTTATAACACAAGATATTAACAGTATTCACTTAATCACCTTTATCATTATTAATGTCACCATATGGACATTATGTCACATAATTATGACATAATGTCACAATGGAACGATATTCTGTCACTCACACCAGATCGCACCAATTAGCAAACGACAACCATTCAATCAATTCCCAGTAGACTAAATCAAATCCCGCCCTACATTTCTTCTCGTTCCAGATGTGGTTTCACTTGGATATACAACAATTGCAATTTCTGTTTTATGCTGACTTTAATCAATATTGTTGGCTCTATGAGGAATTGCATTCCTATTATGTTCCTCTAATGTAAGTTGCTTTGGATGAAAGTGTCTGCATAATATGTGTATATATATATATATATATATATTTATATATATATACAGTGGGTACGGAAAGTATTCAGACCCCCTTAAATTTTTCACTCTTTGTTATATTGCAGCCATTTTATAAAATCATTTAAGTTAATTTTTTTTCCTCATTAATGTACACACAGCACCCCATATTGTCTGAAAAACACAGAATTGTTGACATTTTTGCAGATTTATTAAAAAAGAAAAACTGAAATATCACATGGTCCTAAGTATTCAGACCCTTTGCTGTGACGAACTTTTTGTGTCTCTCCAAACAACACGTTGTAGTGGTGTTTTGTTTCTAAACCAACCAGTGTTTTTTGAACAAATTGGTTGAATGAATGATTCAATGATACACTTTATATTAAAATTAGTGTTGGCCGGTGGAATATGAGTGAAAATAAGCACTACTGAAATGCAACTTGGCCGATCACATTCGAGGACAAGAACTAACAGTTGTATAAAGTCAAATATAGATGCTCCAGAATTTATTCCCCCACTACAGCGGTGTTTAAGGTTTTGCTTCAGGTCACAGATTTTACACTGGGCATCAAATGGTGACTTTCTGCAATAACCTGTCTTTCAGGTAATAGGTTTTATGATTTCAAATAATTAGACATGATTTTGATTGTACTACAATTTAATTTAACCATTTAAACAGAGTCCAGAACAATTCAAAGTAATCCAGATAAAAAGTCTTCTAAAAAAATCTAGAAAAACCCAAGTCCCAATGGCATCTAATTGTACAAACTGTAGTAAGCATATAATCACTGTTATAATTATTATTTGGAAAACTTTCTCCCCTGTAAGGGGTCCCTGGCCCCAAAAGTGTGAGAAACCTTGTTCTAGAATTAGACCCTGTGTTCGTTATTTTCTTGATTTACACACTGAAGTAATTCCGTGAGTCTGAAGTCCATGCTTCAATTCTCAAAACTCTTCACATTTTGTCAAATTTTCATTTCAAATGTTCATTTCTTTCCCTCAGTAGCAGTACAGTACAGCAAGCCCAAAATAAAGATTTATATTCCGAGCTGTCAGTTCAGTTTGACAGGAAATGTCAGGCTTCCATCATGTGTCCTTGCGTGTTTATGTCATGTCTGTAACAAAGAATCAGGATCAGGCTGCTATGGTGGCAAATATGCTACTTACATGTTAAGACAACATATTGAAGGATTTCTTATTACTAACAGTGCTGCTTGGTGTAGCCAGTCAGACACTTACCACAAAAATTAAAATATCATATTTCAAACAATACACCAAACTAGATTGTTACATTTCCTGGAGGAAATGTGATACTGTGCAAAACTCACCCCCACAGCTGGGCGTTTGCCAGGACTAAAGGCAAGATTAGCTTAATGGTATGGATCATCAAATGTTTGCATATTTGTATTTTGTCAGGTGAAAACAATTTGTGCATTGCTAAAAGTGTTTTGTTTTAAAATACATGTTTCATTGATTATGAGAAGTTTCAACAAAATCTGCAACATTATTAACACAAATAAAGTGGTTAAATTGTAAATATACGTTTTGTTTAACATGTGAAATGTATTGTTTAAAAATATACATATTTTATGATATTTTAAGACTAAGCTATGTCCCCTAGCTTTATATCTGTGGTATTTAGGTCAACGGTAGCCTATTAACAGTTTTTGCCTATTGCCTACACACTTTTTGCAGAATTTGGCTCATTATGTCAAAACTCTACACACAAGCCAATCAGACATAGCACTTGGAGATTAACAACTCACATCTATGCCAAAATGAAACACTGCAATCAAAACTTAAAGGGGTCATATGGTGCTGCTAAAAAGAACATTATGTTGTGTATTTGGTGTAATGAAATGTGTTTATGTGGTTTAAGGTTAAAAAAATAGAGGCGGTGGGCTTGAGAACGGCACAATTCGATTCGACGAAGGAGCATCCGGAGGGCTTGCGGCTACCACATGTGACGGCCCCGGGCTGGACTCCGCTTGGTCCACGGTGAAAGCCGATCCGGTGAACCACAGCGCGAAGTTGATGTATTTCCTCAGCGACCAGCACAGATCAGCTCTAGACATGACGAAGCAGATGTCATCCTCATTTGGAAGACCAAACAAAGTAGTTTCACTTTCACAACGAAACACACAACGTCTCCACAACATGGCGGCAGCAACAATACTACAGCGAGAATAAAAGTTACGCCTTCTTCTTTGCGTGAACATTTGGG
>NW_015505432.1:840941-881780 GCF_001515645.1 Sinocyclocheilus grahami
GCACCAAGAGCTTGTAACACTCCAAAGAGAAAGGAAAAGCTGAAATCGCATCATATGATGCTTTTTTAAAGATCATTATTTTGTGTATTTGGTGTAACAGAATATGTTGACATGCTTTAATGTTCAAAAAACACATTATTTTTCAAATACTGTACATTATTGTAGGTCCTCTATGCCCCGCCTCTCTCAAACGCTTCGTTTTCTACAAAGTCCCTCCTTCCGACAAGCGCAGTCTGCTCTGATTGGCCAGCTGACCCAGTGCATTGTGATTGGCCGAACACCACAAGCACTCGTTGGTAATGTAACTCCCCTTACCATAATAGCGAGCTTCATCTTTCAAAATAAATGTAAAGACAGTAAATAATGTCATTAGTTTTACCTTCAGTTCAAGCCCTGAAAGGGGAACATACACAGTAGTGATGCAGTACACAAGCCGCGGTTAAGACAACTGACTCCACTGTGATGTGGACAGACAGTTCACTCTCCTGTGATGTGACACTGTTCCCCTCACACACACACACACACACACACAATGAATCTTTTTCTGATACAATTGTGTTGAAGCATCGCTGGTTAAGAACGCTTCACTTCACGATCACTAACAATCAGGAAAAAGCCTCAAAAGCTTAAAGGGGTCATATGATGCTTTTTTAAAGATCATTATTTTGTGTATTTGGTGTAACAGAATATGTTGACATGCTTTAATGTTCAAAAAACACATTATTTTTCAAATACTGTACATTATTGTAGGTCCTCTATGCCCCGCCTCTCTCAAACGCTTCGTTTTCTACAAAGTCCCTCCTTCCGACAAGCGCAGTCTGCTCTGATTGGCCAGCTGACCCAGTGCATTGTGATTGGCCGAACACCACAAGCACTCGTTGGTAATGTAACTCCCCTTACCATAATAGCGAGCTTCATCTTTCAAAATAAATGTAAAGACAGTAAATAATGTCATTAGTTTTACCTTCAGTTCAAGCCCTGAAAGGGGAACATACACAGTAGTGATGCAGTACACAAGCCGCGGTTAAGACAACTGACTCCACTGTGATGTGTCTCGCTCTCTCTCTCTCTCTCTCTCTCTCACACACACACACACAAGGGTGTAACTTTGGTTTGAGAAGTGGGGGGACACAAAACGGGGGGAAACGTTTTCGATTTGAATCCCATTTCCTGCATGTACATACATTTAGGGACTATGGTGATACAAAATCCAGGAAATAATTAAGTTGATTAATGATCAACTTGATAAAGAATAGTAGGCTACTAAACTATGTATAAGAAAAATATGTCTTACTTTCTTTATTGTTTAATAGGGGCCGATCACCAAGACTTGAGAGAATCATTTTATAAAGTCGAAAATTTTCACCATTAATGTTTTGAATAATGTTTAAATAATGTGAGACTCAATTTCCACTGTTAAACAAACTTTTATTTCAAACTAACCGCTATACCTGAAAATATTAAATAAATCACTTGTTGCACAGGACAGAATGTTCTACATCAGTGGTTCCCAGACCCTGAGGCATTTCTGCTTAGGCCTACCCCCTCTCTTACACTTAGACTGCAACTTTTCCATTAAAGGACAATATTTGCCCCCTAAATTGACTTTCCATTTTTTATCTACGATTCGTTCACGAAACACGCAAAACTCAGCATTTTGTTTGCGTACCCCCTCTGTCACCTCACGTACCCAAGTTTGGGAACCACTGTTCTACATTAAATATTTAGCTAACAACAGTCTGATACCTAGCAACAGTGTATGTTAACGTTAGCTCAGTCAACGTAGGCTAACAGTAACAGGTGTAGACAGAAAATATGATTATCCTGACCTGAGCTAATTTACTGAATCAAACTCACATCTCCTTTCTTTCTTTCTATCCATGATGACATTAAAGTCATCTGTTGCTGCTTCTGGCGTTTCTTTGCTGACTGTGCCACAACCGATTTTCAAATTTTGAAAAGTGGGGTGGACATGTCCCCTCTGTCCCCAGTGGAAATTACGCCCCTGCACACACACAATGCGCAAAACTCCGCATTTGAACAGTCAATAGCAAATACTTAAACTAATAACAAAACATACTTACAGTCGTTGATTCAGAAGCACCAGATTGCCACAGCAAAGTCAGAATGACCTCCTCTCCTAGGCTCACGAATCGGTCCTCCATAAAATGCATTGCTGTTCTGTTGTAAGTAATCTTAAAGATTCCTAAATGCATCTACTTTCGGAAGGCCAAATAAAGTGCTTTTGCTTTCGCCTAGAAACACACAGCGTCTCCCTGACATGCTGCTTCAACACTAACTGCTGTTACTGAAACCACGCCTTCTTTCTTTGCGTGAACATTTGGGCAGCATTATGCTAATATTTCCACATAGTGAGGTAGATATGTGGGGGCGTGTTAGAACGAGCCGTTTTAGGGGGGCGTGGCAGAGTCTTAACTTTGATAAAGAATATCTCTTTGGTTTTGAGACTTTAGTCTTTGCAACTTCAGGGATCTTATCTATGCACAATCAGCTTGTAACGCTCCAAAGAGAAAGGAAAACTTGAAATCGCATCATATGACCCCTTTAACACTCCTTTCTAAAAATTAAATTCTTGCAACAAAACCATACACACAAGCACCATTTTAATTACTCTTTCATATCACCAGCAACACACTGATGGGCTTTATATAAAACACTGCAGGCTTTGTGTTTCTATTTTTATTGTCATTTTCTCAGACTCAGTCTTCTGTAAAACTCAAAAGTAGAATTTCTGCAGTAATCAAACAAGAGTTTTTACAAAAAAACAAACATTCTTACAGAAATAAAGAAAAATAGAATCACAAATCATCAAATTTAGCAACAAAACAAAAGTAAAAAAAACTAAACAATTACTGGATAAATTGCTATTGGGGGGAAAAAAACATATACTTGTTTTGTGTGTGTGTGTGTGTGTGGTGGGGGGCTGGGGGGGGGGGCTTATGGATCCCACCTTCTGTTCGGATCTGGCCACAAGACCTCGTCAACATCACAGGCGATGTCTAAGCCTCGTCAACATCACAGGCTAGGCATCGTGAAAAAAAAAAATATTGCCTTGTGTGCCGAATCCACCCTTGGATTGATCCCAACTCAATGTCTCCGCATGCCTCTTCCATTGCTTGCAGAAGAGTCATGCGGGCGTGTGGTTGCTGATCATATACTTTCCACCGCCACGCTGAAAATAATTCCTCGATTGCATTTAGAAAGGGGCTGTAAGGGGGCAGGTATAAAAGTGTGAAATGGTTATGGTTGTTGAACCAATCTCGGACCAGAGCAGCCCGGTGGAAACTAACATTATCCCAGATGACAACAAACCTGGGCTGCTGTGGTCAGGAACCAGATGAGTCCTCTGCACAATGTGACTTTGCTGCAGCCTGGAACTGACCTGCTGGTTTCGTCTGGCCAGAGGAGAACCGACCCCCCTACGGAGTCTGGTTTCTCCCAAGGTTTTTTCTCCATTCTGTCACCGATGGAGTTTTGGTTCCTTGCCGCTGTCGCCTCTGGCTTGCTTAGTTGGAGACACTTTATTTCCAGCGATATCGTTGACTTGATTGCAAATGATTGCAAAGATACTATTTAAACTGAACTGAGCTGGATGATGACATCACTGAATTAAATGATGAACTGCCTTTAACTGAAAAATGAGTGTTTACTATTGTCATTTTGCATTATTGACACACTATTTTCCTAATTAATGCTGTTCAGTTGATTTGACACAATCTGTATTGTTAAAAGCGCTATATAAATAAAGGTTACTGAAAACACATACAGTAACAACAATGTCTATATTTTCACACAAGTAGGGGCTGGGTTGGGTCAGTATAGACAAAAACTACAAGCTACAGGGAGGGCAGGTGGCAGCATAAACCATCATTCCCACATCACAATATATAGTATGTAAAGTAAAGTGACATATACACTGTTCCTCTCAAATGGCACCCTGTACAGCTGCTTCATTCTGAAGTTATGTTTCTGTAGGATGCGACTTAGTGTAGAAATGCTGACCCTGTTGATATTGTTGAATACATTTCTATTTGCAATTATGCGTTGTTGCAACTCACGAAGTTGGATTGCATTATTTTCTCGCACCATTTCGATGATGGCAAGCTCTTGTTGTTGAGTGAAGAGCCGTTCCCTTCCACCTTGAGGAGGTCGTCCAACCATTCTGTAGAAAATGCCACCACAAGATGTCATTGGTTAGGTTCTTTTTCACATACTGTACTTTCAAACTGTACACAGTACTATAACATCACAATGGTATTCCTTTACATATACTTCACAGCACTACCCATTTTTGTATAGTACAGTTAGTACAGTAATACTGTAATATGATACAGAATCATGTGACACATACAGTAGGTACAGTCTGGCGTAGAAACTTGAAGATATACCTGTTCTCCAGTCGGAATGTCCTTATTATCGATGCTACTGTGTAGCGACTGAGGTTAGGGTGGACTCTTTGCCCAGCCTCCCTCATGGACAGGCCATGATTTATCACATGGTCCACCAGAGCAGCCCTGATGTCATCTGATACACGTCTCCGCACTGGTCCTCGTCTTTGTCCTCGTCCTCTTTCACGTCTGACTCCTCTCTCTCTTTGTCCTCCTCTTACTCTGACTCTCATTGCCTCCATGCTTGCAAAGTTCTCAAAACGGCTTACCTGAGGCCTATTTGTAGTGCTTAGGCTCAGACTGATTGGTGTTCTGTTTTCTGTGCAAGTGTTTTCAGGTGTGTATGTAAGTGCCTACAATTGCCAGATGAGTTTTGCATTTTAAACCGAGTGTTTTCTCAATGATAACAGGTGATTTCGTTTTTGTGTAATGTAAGAAAACATGTGTAGTGTTTCGCAATAAGTGTGTTACAGATGTGTTTAAGCTATGGTTACACTGTTTAAGGTATGCTACAAGAAGTTTAGGTATTGAGGCTTTGGTCTAAGCATTCGGTTTTAGTGTGTAAGCAATGGGCAAAAACTGTAAGAAAAGAGGGGATTTTGAACTACTTCCTGTGTGTAAGGGTCATCATCTGTGTTCATGCTTTCTTATTCATTTTTATACATTTTCTAAATGTCTGACAATTTCATGTGTCTGTGGTTTTACACTGATAGCTTACAGATTTTACATATTTGAATGTAAATTGTGATAAATATAGTCTTATTAGTATTTCCAAAATGTCCTGTTTCCTGAAATCTTCATGATAGCCCCCATTAAAATGTTTTAATAAAATAAAATAAAAACCGGATGTAAAGTCTGGGTTTTTGCTCATTTTTCTCCATTGAGGGCAAATAGTGTTGTTATTATTATTATTAGTTTTTATTTATCTATAAAAAAAAAAATTTGGGGGGGGGGGGGGGGCGACTGGGGGCAATGGTACTAAATTATATTTATGGAATAGTTATAATTAATTTATTACCTGTTAACCACCTGAGCATTGACCTCAAAATTAAAATTTCAGCTTAAAACTGTTGTAAATCTTGAATGCTTTGGAGTGTGTGTGTGTGAGTGAGTGAGTGAGTGAGTGAGTGAGTGTGTGTGTGTGTGTGTGTGTGTGTGTGTGTCTCTCTCTGTATGTCTGTCTCTGTGTGTGTGTGCGTGCGTGCGTGTGTGTGTTCACATAGCAAGTGCCAAAACCTTTACCAAGTTTTGTACCTTTGCGATGAAGTAAATAATTCTAAAAAACTAAATATTTTGGTTAAAAATGACTGAACAGCACCAAAGGGTTAATATAGAAAATTAAACAAAATTCAAATGCATTGCAATGCATTTTATATTTACAGATTCTGCCACTCCAATTGAGGAATGACCAGAGTAATTATTTTTATCCTAAATTAAAATTCATTAAGCAAAATGCAAACTCTCCCAATAAATAAACAGAATTAATATTTTCTGATATTCATTCAGAGATATTATCAATTAAAAACATTAAATACACTGACATGTCCATTGCTTATGAACAGATGTCTCGAGATCACTAGCTTGGCTGAGACTGTGCACAGGATTATTTGAAAGTGGCAGATAATATATGGCCCATACAATCCTAGTCATGCCACTGATCAGAAAATGTACTGCTAATTTTCTGCCAAGACATTATCCAGTAATTTTATGAACATTTACATTAACCCTAAACACGAAATGAAGTGCAAAATTCAAAATACAGTAAAACACCTGTAAAGACTCAATTCATATTAATACAGTATATTGTGCACTATTTTTAGTTTGTTTATTGTATAACACACCCAGTACAGTGATTTACAGTATGCAAGTTCATGCTGAGCTTAGGGGAACATACACAGAAAGTGTCTTCTCTCTTTTGTTTATGTATCTTTAGTTGTCAGTCAACCGAGAGGGAATCGCTATGTGAATGACCGTACAAGCTGTGTTTGTATCGAGGACGGTTAACTGTCCAAATATGAGCAGCACAGCTGTGTGATGAGGAAAGTTATAAACTAAACAGACTTCACAAACTCAGTCAAAGGTAATACAGTCTTTTCCTCTTGTTGAAAGTAGGATGTTCATTGTTATGAAGAAACGTTATTGTTGATGAGCTGCTATCAGTTGCAGAACAGTGTCTTTTGCAGAGACACCAGCAGTTTGTGAAAGACAGATTGTGTATCAACATGACAAAATGGGTCTTAATTCGAATGGCTATGAAAACATTGAGACAGGTCTCAGAGACGTATTGTTTTGAAAAAGCTGAGACAATGAATCCAGAAGTAACACAGTCATTATGTACAGTAAACTCAGTACCTCAGCAATAACAGAGTGTGTATGTTTATATCGCTATCTCGTACCACACACATACACACACACACACACACACACACCTCTCTCTCTCTCTCACACACACACACACACACACACACAGAGACAGACACACACTCACACATACACACACACACTCTCTCTCTCTCTCTCTCTCTCTCTCTCTCTCACACACAAAAACACACTCTCTCTCTCTCTCATATGAAATCAGAATCGCCCCCTAATCTACTTTCTTAATACATTTGCCTGATGTCTTATTGTAGGGGTGTCAAACTCAATTCCTGGAGGGTCGGAGCCCTGCAGAGTTTTGTTCCAACCCTGCTCCAACACACATACCATGAAGTTTTCAAATAAGCCTGAAGGACTTGATTAGTTGGATCAGGTGTGTTTAATTAGGGTTGAATCTAAACTCTGCAGAGCTCCGACCCTCCAGGAATTGAGTTTGACACCCCTGTCTTATTGTGAATGAATCGTTGCACATTATTAAGACAAAAAATAAAGGTTTCACTTTATTTTGATGGTCCCTTTAACACATTCTGTTTACTATAAGTAACATTGCACCTACATGTCTACTAATCTAGATTTGCCATCAGCAGAATTAGTCATCATTCATCTGTGCATCATGCTGTTTTCAGGTGGCATTACTCAGAATCAGAGCTTTATTTCTTACAGTTATTTACAAACTTCAGGAAACATTTGCCCAGGATTTTACAGACACTAGATGTTTTCTTTGGTAAATATGGCTAACATATAATAGCATGTATGCAATATGTATAATCAGTATAAATAGTATGCCACACAAAACAAACGTAAGATAGCACTGTTTTGCCCTCCGTGAGAAGTTATTTTTTCTCCTTTAAGGCAATTATTGAGGACGCTTTCATTTCGAGGCATATATTTAAATGACACAAGCAGTCGTGGCATAAATTAATATGTATATCAGTGTGGGGGACAATCTAATAACTCACCTGTCAGGCTTTCCCCATATGAGTGCGATAAAACACTTATGAAATAACTATCAAATGTTTTCCATCATTGTTGTGCTTTTCTAAAAAAAAGAAATCACAGGCAAAATATCCCACTGGTGAAATCACTTATGGTGAAATGAGCAACAGGAGTATTGGGTTAGATTCCTGTTTGGATTTAGTAAACCATAAAAGCTATTGCAACCCCTTATAATAGGTCTTATGCATTTAATGGACAATCTAATGTTACGCTCTCTTCTGTTCCCGTCAGCATTATGATGTGAAGATCTTGGCTTAATGTGAGCGCTTCTCTGGTGGATTGATAAGGGCTTCTTGCAGAAATTAAAGGTATAGTTCACCCAAAAGTGAAAACACTGTCATCATTTACTCACCCTCATGTCATTTTCACAGAAGAAAGAGTCACACAGGTTTGGGACAGCATTTTTGGGTTCATGCAAACATATATTTGGCCATAAGGCATTCTTTAAAGAACACTTTAACATGCTTTTATAATATACTTTAAAAGAATATACTTACATGCAAATTTAATTTTTACATTTGCTGTAGTATTTCATGCTGTTTAAAAAGTTATATTTAAGAGTTGATTGAACACATTTTCATTTCTGAAACAATGAGATATATACACACACAAAAATCAGGATGGTGTAAATACTTTTTCCAGAGCACTGCATACTGCTCTGATTGTGATCATATGATCCGTCTGTCTACCTGTATATCCATCTATTAGCAGATACTGCTGCTTTAATTTGCTTTAGTGTAGTTAGATACTTTATGTTAGTAGTTTGACTATTTTAAATTGTGAGTAGCTTCTGTTGTAGCTTGTGGAGCTCCAGTCTTAAAGTATCTTCCTTAATAATGAACATCAGCCCTGTATGTGTAGGACTATTTGGCTGAGGGTTATATTGTCGTGTCTACGTGTGATAGAGTATTATATGTGTGGGAGTGTGAAGCCGGGAGAATATTGCACAGAATGTTTACAGTCTGGCATACAGTGGCAGCTCTAGCTTGTATAGCGCCCTGGGCAGGAAAATAAAAAAACCTGTGATTTTTCTTCAGATAATTGAAACAACACAAATAAATAACCATAACATTTAAAAGGATGTAAATATAAATATATAACAAAAAAGTAACAAAGACAAAACAGAGAATATGTAAGCACACATAAAAAAGACAATTGAATTATTACACAGGCGGTGCGGCGGTTCAGTGAGTAGCACTGTTGCCTCACAGCAAGTTGGTTATTGGTTTGAGTCCTGCATGTGGATTTCCCCCACTATCTAAAGACATGCAGCATAGGCGAACTGGTGATACTAAACTGTCTGTAGGTGTGAGTGTGTTTGTGTTAACCCTGTGATGAACTGTTCATCTAGTACTACACACCATTTGGAGAATGGATGGAATTATTACACTATTACTCAACTGAGTACAAAACAAAACACACACAAGTCAAACTAAATTGCACAAATCCTAAGTAGAATAACACACTTATAAAAAAAGAACCTGATTAGTACACTATTGGGTCCCACTTTATATTAAGTGGCCTTACCGACTATGTACTTGCATCAAAAAATAAGTACAATGTACTTATTGTGTTCATATTGTAATGCAAAACACATTTGCTGCTGTTGAGGTGGGATACGGGTGAGGTTAGGGACAGGTTTGGTGGTATGGGTAGGTTAGGTGTAAGGGATGGGTCAACAGTGTAATTATAAATGTAATTACATAAATTAATTACAGATGTAATTACATGCAGGTATTTTTAAAATTAAGTACAATGTAAAAACATGTATGTACGCAATAAGTGCATTGTACCAAATGATTAATTTAAATGTAAGTACATAGTTGTTAAGGCCACTTAATATAAAGTGGGTCCCACTATTGCTCTTCAAACAATAATATAATACTTTAATATGCTACCTGATCGACAAGGTACAAGCTAATAACTGTCACGATCATGGACATTTAGCTTGTTTTCTTCCCTCATGTTTCACTTGATTTAGTTTCTGTCGTCCTTTGATTAGTTATTCAGTTCACCTGTGTTTGATTAGTTATCATCCTCACCTGTCTGTCCCTCGTTATCTCACCCTACTTAAGTACCCCTTTCAGTTCAGTTAGCTGCTGGTTATTAGTTGTGTATGCTGCTTATGTTACCCTGTGTTTTGTAACAATTAACAAGAGTGTGACAAGATGTATCATAAATGAACAATTATTGTTGAGCAACTTAACTCACATTTGATGTGTGTGCCGCTACACTCTTAAAAATAAAGGTGCTTCACGATGCCACAGAAGAACCTTTTTGTCTAAATGGTTCCATAAAGAACCTTTAACATCTGAAGAACCTTTCTGTTTCACAAAAGGTTCTTTGTGGCGAAAGAAGGTTCTTCAGATTATAAAAAGGTAAGAAGGAGATGGTTCTTTAAAGAACCTTTGACTGAATGGTTCTTTGTGGAACCAAAAATGGTTCTTCTATGGCATCGCTTGAAGAACCTTTTGAAGCACCTTTATTTTTAAGAGTGTAAGCACCTCTCATGCTGCTTGGCTTGCTAGCAGTTCAGTGGTTTCCTCTTTGTGCGTTTTGTGTAATTTAGAGGGAAAATTTGTGCCTTTTTATCATTTATCACTAGTCAGAAAAGTTGCTAAATTTGGTAACAAAATTGCAAAGTTGCAACAACCACATGACATGCAAATGAGCTAGACAAAATTTACTGTTTTTTAATGTGATTTATTTACTTTGTTTTTTGTGCACCCCATGCCACGCCTGGCAAGACGTAGGCCAAGATGACCCCATGTCACCCATACCTAAATCTGCCACTGCTTACACACATTCTACATATCCTTGAGATCAGAGATCAGAGTTCCGGACTCTCTCAAACCACGGAATGTTCGTGATTTAAAATAAGAACGGAAACAAAGAAAGACGTGTGCGTGGCTCACATTATTCCTAGGAATCATGAAGTTCCGTCTCTTCCACACCTGGCAACTATCTACAATAAAAAAAAATATTGTTGGCCCTGCTGGTCTGATTTAATGTTTATTCATATGTTTGTGCCCATACTAAAACAAATCCCCCCTGCCTGAGTCGCCATGCAGCCCTAATGTATTCATGGTGAGAGAAATGAATTAGGCACAAATTACTACATGCTAATGGGTATGCTTTGCCTTTTTGCTGTGCCTGGCTCTGTTCTGTAATCTGTGAAGTTGATTCATTTACAACAGTGTGGAACTGATTTACTGTTATTCTGCTTTTATCAAATAAATGGGAAAGTGGAAAAGAGAATGAAAGTTAACCAACAATCAGTTATGAGGAAGTCCTGGTGAGAGGGGTTTTTTTTTGGATCAATGTGAATTTGAAAAGTTCTCATTGTATTGGTAGAACATGGACACGTGGATCAAATGAGGGATGAAGGAGAAAATTATGAAGAGTTTTCTGCTGGAAACCTAGAAACCCTGTGTGTGTGTGTACTGGTTTATATATCCTGGTGGGGACTTAAACCTGACTACACACAGACTCATGGGGACTCGTGTCACAGTGGGGACCTAAATTGTGGTCCCCACGGGTACAAAAGCTTATAAATCATACAGAATTAAGTTTTTTGAAAATCTAAAAATGCAGAATGTTTCCTGTAAGGGGTAGGTTTAGGGGTAGGGTTGGTGTAGGGCAATAGAATATACGGTCTGTACAGTATAAAAACCATTACACCTATGGAGAGTCCCCACAAGGATAGATGTGTGTGTGTGTGTGTGTGTGTGATTAAAAACAGGTTTATCATGACAGCAAAAGCATGAGTCAAAGCTATAAGAATATTTAAGTGAAAATCAATTCACATAAGAAAGAAAGAACGAAAGCAAGCTGCCATTGTCTTTCTCTCTCCCTGCTGTAAGTCACTCGTGCCTAACCCTGTTGTAATTACTGCACGGACAGGTTACACGCATTGATTTCCTTACATGTGTCTTATCACTCAAGGTCTAGCGGGTGCATGTGATGCACAATAAAATCCATGTCAGGCGTGTTAAAGATGCTGGGACAGATCAACACCAACATTACCATCCTAACAGGTCATTTGACAAAGACCCACTGATCTCTGAGAGCAGTTTTAAATTGGAAATTATTACACATTAAACCCTCCACAAGGGCTTAGAAGCAGATCGATATTTTGCCTGGACTATAAATCAGGAGTTTTCCCTCTCCGCTCCACAGCCACGGTCTGCTGAACATATTTAAATTTTCTTGTAACAAATTAATTCCAACATTTTCTCTTGATTGAATTAGGGCAAGTGCTGGTACTGTCACAAATGTTATGCTGCTTCAGGGAGACAAATTGCTGGCCTAGACACAGGTAACACGCGCCAGTGTTGAGTCCCTGATAATCTTCCCTCTAATTCTCTATTACAGCAAAATGAAGCCATAAATCTTCCTGACAGCTGATCGATGTAAACATTGTTTCCCCCATGATTGCCAGCAGTCCCAGTGGAGGTACTGTCCACTCACCGCACGCTGAAATTACTCCCCGCACAAGCGCCCACGCCAGCCTGGAACAAGAGAGAGATGACACACTCAAGGATGACGGGAAGAGAAGCCTTAAAGGGACAGTTCAGGCAAAAAGGAAAATTCTGTCATCATTTACTCACCCACATGTTGGTCAAAATCTGGATGTGTCTGTCCCTTCCAAAAAGGAGATGTTAGGCAGAATGACAGCCTCAATAAGAAGGCGGCAACTAGGAACGCTGTCTTGGGCCCTGTGATCAGGTGGGGACTCAGTAGCCTCTTTCAAGCATTAAACTCAGTAAAACACTGTAAAATTGTTGAATTGACTTTTGCTGTTTACACAAGCAGCGTTTTTATCATTCACCCAAAAATGAAAAATTGCTTAAAAATATACTCACCCTCAGGTCATCCAAGATGTAGATGAGTTTGTTTCTTCATCAGATTTAGAGAAATGAATCATTGCATCACTGTCTCAGCAATGGATCCTCAGCAGTGAATGGGTGCCGTCAGAATGAGAGTCCAAACAGCTGATAAAAACATCTTAAGTAATCCACACCACTCCAGTCCATCAGTTAACATCTGGAGAAGACAAAAGCTGAAACAAATCGATCATTAAGACTTTTTTTTAACTTTAAACAATCCCTTATGGCCAAAATATGACTTCATAATCCAAAATAATGTTTCCTCCAGTTGAAAAGTCCATATCCTGTTGTCTATCACATCAAAATCCACCCACATATTTGTTTAGAGCTGTTTTGGCTTGCAAACGGTGCTTGGTCTGTGCAGATTTCTCCCCTGATTCAGACCAGACCACGTTTTCACTGGAGGAAGCAATATTTTGGATAGAGGACAATTTAAATTTTTGGGTGAACAATTCCTTTAAGATAATATTCACACATCAGCAGCAAAATACAGGTTAACTCTTAAGATGTCAATCATTGAAAATGATTCCTTTGTCTAGTTTGTCAACATTTTTTTTAACTTTGAGTGACAGGTGTAAGGGGCGTTTCACACAGAGGAACTTTGTTTTGGTAATTACGTGAGTTGTGCTTCGGCTCCTCATTTCTGCGCAGATGAATCTGATGACTTGAGGCCAGGGCCGTCCTTAGGGGGGTGCAACTGGTGCGGCCGCACCGGGCCCTGCGCTTGAGGGGGCCCCGCGCCGAATGGATAGCTCTTCATGTCATAACGGTGGAAACAATATCATGGCAAGGCTATTTATAGTAAAACAGAGCGGGTTCGTTGATATTAATTTGGATCGGTGTGAAACACAACAGGCAGTCGGTCAGGACTGAGTGAGATGGTGCTTAATTGAAGAGGCACTCAGCAGAATCTACATGATATCTTATTTACTGAAGAACTTGATGGGTGTATAAGTGTGGTTTTCACATGCATGCACACTGTAACCCGATCTAGATTCGTGCTCAGTGTCGATAAAGCGCCGATGACCGAATGAGAAAGAAGCTGCCGAACTTTTCGCCCTCTCGTGTGGGCTGCACCTGCTCTCTTTCTGCAGTCTTGTTCCGCTTCAGCGCTGGTGACGGTACGGCAACATCAACACTCTGATTAGTCTGAATCATCCGGGACCTCAAGACAACTAAGCATTTTGTGCATATAGGGAAGTAGTATCTAGCTTAGAGATTGGCATTGTTAATATAAACGTTGTGAACCTAGTCTATGCACAGAAAATGTGATGCTATCAAAATTATGTTGATTCATGTTTTATTACGGGTGTTCTTTTCCCTTTGATGGCAAACTCTTTTAGGATTGATGTTCAGTTGTTGTTTGAATTATGTGATTAAAGGAATAGTTCACCCAAAAATGAAAATTACCACATAATTTGCTCCCCCTCAAGCCATAGGTGTATATGACTTTCGTCTTTCAGACAAATCCATTCGGAGTTATATTAAAAATATCCTGACTCTTCCAAGCTTTATAATGGCAGAGAATGGGTGTTTCTTGTTAATAGTCCAAAAGAAGTCCAATAAAGCGCATCCATCCATAATAAAAAAGTGTCCCACACGGCTCCGGGGGTGAATAAAGGCCTCCTGAAGTGAATCAATGTAAGAAAAATATCCATATTTAAACCTTTATAAACCGTAATCTCTAGCTTCCACTAACTGACGTACGTGCGTTCATTCCGGCGGATGACGTAGGACGAAGCGTAAGATCCGGTGAGAAGTAACGAATGCGGAAGCACAGTGGAGTGAGCAAAACAAAACAGCAGTCATGAATTAGAAGTACAAAACGAAGATTTGTAAAGAAAAATGTGGGAGGATTTCGATATAAGCCAAGAGGAGACTGGTTTTCCTTTGCTAAAGTAAGGAAACTTTACTCCAGTGAACAAACGTCGGTTCTCGAGAGACTAGCATATTCTCCCCGGCCTTACGCTACGCCTACATCATCCAGCGGAATGAACGTAATTTTTCTTACAAAAACGCTTTGATTCGCTACAGGAGGACTTGTGGGGCACTTTTTATTACGGATGGATGCGCTTTATTGGACTTCTTTTTGACTATTGATGAAAAATACCCATTCACTGCCATTAAAAAGCTTGGAAGTGCCAGGATATTTTTTTATATAACTCTGATTGGATTCATCTGAAAGAAGAAAGTCATATACACCTAGGATGGCTTGAGGGGGAGTAAATCATGGGGTGATTTTCATTTTTGGGTGAACTATCCCTTTAACAATCCCTCCAAACAACCAGACATATTGTAAATATTTGTATAGGCTTTCCATAGTAATTTAGGGTAGGGTAAGGCAAAGACATGGTTTGGAAAATGGTTTTATGATGTACTTGCTTATTATTACAATTTTGTTAATTTCGAACAATAAAAAGTTACATAGTGTAGCTTCAAGAAAATTAAATATGCAATGTGTCACATAATGATAATAATTTTAATACAAGTATGTGATCATGTGACCACTTTTTAGTTGTATGACCTTATAAACACATGAATTGATTCAGTGCATTTTTGTATTGCCACCTCTCACTCCTGAGCTTGCAGTTGTATTACCTTGCTGGTCTATTCAACTTCAGGGTTAATGTCAGTACATCGATAACTTGACTTGACCCTGACTCTGTGGCTCTAAATAGTCCACTTTGGGGTAGCCATGTGGTTCCTCACCACAAGTGTTATACATAGAAGAGCTGCTTAGTCACAGACGCTGGAGACACTCACGAGTACTTGCTGATCAATTTTGGCCCAGATGTATCAGAGACCTCCCCTGTTTGCAAACTAGGCAGAAATGCCATTAATTTCCTCCTGATTTGAGGGAAAAGAAGGCCATCATGGTTATGGACCCTATTGCCCTTGCCACCAATATACATTTCAGTGTAAATGGCCAGGTTTAAACTGGTTTAAATCATTCAAACTGGTTTAAATGAACTTGTATAGAACAAGGGTATTGTGCACCCAAGGCCAGTGCGTGGGTCCCCCTTCGCGAAATCATGGTAATGTGTCAGTGTTATATTGTTTTGTTTATTTTTATTTTTTATTTTTAAAGGACTAAATCAGTACACCTGGAACATGGCACTCTGGCCTCCTCATTATTAGTGTTCTAACTGACACTCAGGGGTATTCATTTAACAGAGTCGGTGCCTTGTCAGCCCTTTGCCTTTCCAGCAAAATGGAAGAAAAGGCTAACAGGTGTGTAAAAAGAAAAACAAAGATACAAAGGACAGAACAAAAATCAAACCTTGGCAGGAAGAAACTTATCTGAATATATCAATGCATAAGTGAAGTCTTAAGCTTGAACAATAACATTTAAAAAAAAGAAGAAGAACAAGAACAAGCTGGAGTAAAATGAAGACTAAATTGGGAAATGTTTTTCATGACCTTGGATGAAGTATCAGTTTGCCATTAACTTACTCTTTAAGTGTCCTCCAATGTCAGAATAAAGGATCAGTTTACAAACCTCAGAACATCATTAGGATTTCATTTAATCTCTTTGTCATTCCTCATTGATGGTACGCACAATCGTTATTCAGATTACATCCTTTTATGTACTTGTCAACAGTAATGATTTGATTAGTAATTAGGACACTCTACTCCCAAACCCATTTTTGTTTCGTTTGGTCAGCCCAGTGCAGTCTTACTGAATCCCTTGAGTCAGCAACTGGCAAGCACAGGATCTTGAGCTATTACTGAGTGTTTGTATTTCTGAGGACCATCCAGTAGACACCCATGGGGTGTCAGTAAAGGACAAGAGAAATCCCTTTCAGTACAGACAGTTTCTATTGGCTTTAAAGGTTATTGCTCACCCAATTGGTCTCAGTCTGGCAGTGTCACTTGCATTATGACTTCATCACCCTGGGAAATGAGGATGAGAGGAAAGAAAAACAGTTGCTAGCCATCCGTCAATGTCCATCTCAAATTACCGCTCGACCAATCACTGCTAAAGATCAATAGGGAGCCAGTCGGGGAGGAGCGTGAGATGTAGCCAGCGGGGATAGTAGAATAACTGATCAATACAGGAGGATGGATTTTGTCATCTTTGAAATGCACTGTCAGAGAGAGAGTGCTTCACTATGACACTCCAACCAATATTAGAGACACCCTGAAAGACTTTGATGGTGCATCAGAATTTTCTGTTTTAGAAGAGCATTAAGCCACAAGAAAATCTTTACTGTACATCACAGTATTGCATGCATCAATAATTGTCAGCAGTTTTTCCAAACTTAAAGGGATAGATTACCCAAAACTGAGAACTGGCTTCATTTACTCACCCTCATGTCATTCAACACAGAAATTGTAAATGGGGTCCAAAGCACTGAAACATTTTTCAAAATATCATCTTTCATTTTTTGCACAAGAAAGAAAACGATGACATGATTTTCATTTAGGACGAACTATCTCTTTAAATGATTTCAAGGCCACTTGCACAGTTGTTGTAAATCCATTCAAATTTATACAAAAAAAAGTGAAGTTCAAAATGTCTTGAAATTCGTCTGGACTAAGTGTGCTACGTGGCCAAGAGCACTGGCCTCTGTGAAGTGTAATATTACATGATCAGAGCAACTCAAATTGAAAACAAGACCTCCATGACCTCCTGATTACTTTTACGCAAAACTTTATTTCTCCTGCTGTTTCTTTGTTAGTTCTTTTCATTCATATATTCATGCCGGGGTTTTATTTTGAGGAGGAAAGGTGACTTGTCCTGAGGCATCTTATTATTTTTGAAAATTTCAGTGATTTAAAGTGTAACATTTCCAGACTCCAAGGTCAAAGCCGTGTTCTCCCCTCCTCCTCTTTCCTTTCCCCTCGCCCTCCCAGCCAATCGATTGTTTCTAAAGAGCTCAAACGGCATGTGTCCACCCTGGAGTCTTTCGGCAATGCAGGCGAAGGGAAAACGCTGGTGGGGACGCAGGCGGAAAAGAAAACGCTCTCCCACTTTTTCCTGAATTTGGAGCGCTGGCAGCGTGACCTCGGAGTCAGGGTGAGCGGGTGTATTGGCACAGGTACAAGACCGCTAGGCCCCTGTGCAAAACTGCCCTGGCTCGCACCGCGCTCTGCCCCCACTTGTGCCTTCGCCAGCTGCCAAGTTGAAAAGTTTTTCAGAGATGGATGTAAATTTCTTGAGCTCTGTTTATTAAAGCCTGATTACAAGATTGGATGCGGTCTAACTGACTCTTTCATGTTTTGACAATGCAGAGTATTTGTTAAAATCATGAGGCCATGCAACAAGTCAAACGACTGACTCTCTGCAACCTTACAAATACACCAAAGCATGCGGCGGTCAAAATGCATAATGCAAGACAAGACAACAAACAGAGCGGTTAAACATGAGCGGTCATTCGCTAAGGCTATGGTTGCCCTCACCCTTTTGTGCTATCCTCATTAGCATATTTGGCCTGACAATAAGCGCTAGAGGTTTAGGTGGGAAAAGCGGTGGAGGCAGATGCCTAGGTGTTGACCTCGTTCCATGCATGCCTGAGCACCAGTGGCATTTTACAGAAGCAGAGAGGAAGAGCTAGAGCTAGGTTTGAGCAGAGGTGCAGAAAGAACACCTGCTGAGCAGGTAAAGAACTTGAACTGCTACTCTGTGATCCACGGCAGCAGCAGCAGGGCCTCGTTTCTTCTTGCTTTCATACACCTTGACTCATGCGCCGCCACTGTCCTTGCTTCTCCAGCCCCACAGGGGGTCAGCCGTGTAAGGAACATAAAAGGCCAATTTAATTTAGCACGTCCGCAGCTCCCAAGTATTTTAATTCAGACAGCTATGACTGAGGAGTTAATATTTCACTTGTCAGAAGGCAGGTCGAGGCCACTGAATCATTGTAATTCTCATTAAGAGGCTCTCCCCCAGCAGCACCCTAATTCAAAATAATGAAAGTAAAGACTGAGAGCGATTCTAATGCCAGTTGAGTCCTATCTTTTAATATTCCCCCCTTGATGGATTAGAGAACCGGGAAATTCATCTTGGATCATGGGACCTAATTCAATAAGGGATCATTCCAGGAGTATTGCATTTTATAATAATGTTGCAAAGTTACTTATAGTCAACTGAATTTCTAAAAGGGACCATCAAAATAAATGGTCACCCTTTTTTCTGTGGATTAACTTGCATTGATTAATTGTTCACCACAAGACTAATATGTGCTAAAAAATTAAATAGGGTCAGTTTTGTTTTCTTGTGCACTTTAAAAACGTGGGAGTTGGAAATGTGTGCATATCTGGTATCAGCTCTTTGCCTTAATGGCGAATCAGAAATGATGACACTGTCTGTCAAACATGCTGGAGTGTGACCTGTTAAAAGATCCCCCCCGTACTCATTAAGATAAGATGTAGCGTTTTAAAGGCCCTCTCCAAAATGACAAAGGGCTCCTCTTGTGTCTGCACCACCTCGCTCTTGTACTCGTCCCACGACAGCATGACTCCCAGGGTTCTTCTGCTTCTATCTCTTCGTGTTTTATCGCTCCTGTCCTCCACTGCAGAATCAGTGCTCACATTCCTCTGTCACATGATGAGCGCACATCCCTTTTTGGTATTGGGTTTTCATGCAGTCAGGGGCTGATCCAGGTTCAGACGTGATGCCTTTTGACTTCACTGTTTTATTTTTGTGTAAAGGCAAAAACTGATTTGAGATCAGCATGTCATCATCTTACTGCAAAGGCATGGAAATACGTGTCTTCAAATATTAGCCTTGTGAGAAAGATAATATGTTCTTTGCACAAGAGCAGTGAGGGTTTCTCAAATAGCGTAATGACTGACAGCATTGTGAGCACTATGCTAAAGTGTTTTAAAGTGAGCCAAAAGCCTAATGTTTTACCAAGAGAGAGAGAATAAGTAAAGATTAAAGGTAATATAAACTGAACCTGTAGGGAAACTTGCGAAATCCATTTTTGTATTCAGAATAAGTACCCTTCCTGTCACACACACACATAGACGCCAGAGCAGCCGTGCACACATGGACGCTAATGCATGGCTATTTAATTAAATGTTGCCGGATCACTGGGCCAAATAGGTAATCCAATAGCTCTGTAGGAGCCATGTTAAATCCTGTTCCATCAAAGCCTGCTTGCCCCTGACAGCCCCTGTGATGTTTCCCTGGAACATCATGTCTACTTAGTCTGTCTCTTTAAAGACTCTGACATAATTTTATATTGAGTAACAATCTATTCATCTGCATTATCCGCAACCCACAAGCGCACGTTCGGCTGACATTGGCCTGAGCTATTATACATACTTGACCGCTCAGGTCTATAATGCCGTAACCCGTTAGAGTGGGTCCATTTGGGGTTCTGATTAAGTAAATCATGACTTTACTCTGAGCAATGTTACTAGGTTAATACTGCTGACAAGCTCCAATTGAAAAATGTATCTAAATATCAGAACTTGAATATAATACTTAATATTACACATTTGATACATTCTCTGTGAATTTGAGTGTCTGAACACTTCTGCATTTCTGTTTCTCAAAAGCTCTGCTTGAACTGTTAAAGAGCCATAAAAAACATTTAGAGAATAAAAAAAGTGGAGAGATTTTCCTTTGGGTGGTTCAAGGATTTCTCATGTACCCTGGTGGAAAAAAAAGTGGTGTGGAAAGTGGATTTATAGCGCTTTTTTTGCTCGGTTTATGAACTGCTATACTCAGCCAGCTGTTTTGAGACACATTCTGTTAATTTCTGTATACAATACTGACTTCAACAAAGCGGTAGAGCTCATTCTGAGATTTGTGTAATTCAAGACTCTTAGTATAAATATCACATGACGTGAGTGTATGGTTATTGTCATAGCACATTGTTTCAAAGAATATTCCAGTGTTCCGTCTTGATGAAAATATATTCAAGTCAAATAAATAAAACAGAAAATTATGTATGGTTCATTTACAACTTCAGCTGGAGAGAGTAAACTTACAGTATTACTATCACAAGGTTAAATAGACGTTATGTCTTGTGTGATTTTCACTTTGCGGGGATGAAATGCCTCGGTTTTGTCCTCCCCTCAGGGCCGGTTAATTGTAGTTATTGAGTTGCGTTAGTGCCAGCTGCAACAGGAATTACATCAAAACTAAATAAATGCTCATAGTCCGTAAAAGATTTGCCGGTCCGTCCACACTACCTAAACAGGATGCCGAACAACAATTCCTCACTTTGTTTGACTTAATTTAGTATTGTGCAGCTTTCTTCCCAACAGATAGATTAAATTGCTGCGAGTGTTGCCATTTTTCCCAGCCTTTATATATCAGGCTTTTATTTGGTCAGTCCCATTGTTTTCATCTTGAGTGAGTGCCATTGCAGAGCGTTTTAAATGATACACTTTGCTTAAGATGTGGTTCATACAGACGCACTGCTCATAGGACAAATCCAAGCAATAGGCTGCTCTAATTGGTGTATTTGAGCAAGTTTTAGGCAGGTTTCTGTCTCACTTTCACTCCATTTCGCCCCTTTGAAGTCTGTCTTTCATCTCACTGCTCTCCCCTGATGTTGCTTGTCTTTTGTCTGATGATGTGTGCACATTTCTCTTTCGCGGCACTTAATATATAACAAAGGCAAACCTTTAGAGAGCTACCTTATCTTTGTGTTCTCTCGCTCTCCTCACCTCCTTTCAAGACTGCTTCGGAGTTTGATTCAACATTTATTGACATTTTCTCAAACACACTACCTCTCTCTGTCTCTCTTATGGGCGCGGAGACATATTTAATATGGCAGTTTCAGTGGAGACGGCGAACTTTCCGTGCTTCAGATTTAACAATAAAACAACTTAAGTGCAGATACGGTGCCTCTGTGATGGGCAGAAGCACTGGTGCTCTGCTCGGCTGTACGATAAAAGCCTAAAGCCTGAAGATTGTTCAGCATTAACTGTCTGGCAAGTTGTACAGTGGTAAATTTAGCAACAGGTCATGAAGCTCAGATATACAGCATAGACAGCTCAGCTCAAGGGATGAGCCTGACCCTCATAATGCTGCTTAACTGTTCTTATCGTCAGTTCAGGGTTAACTGCTTGAGGTTTACAGGGGTTCAAATGGCTCTCACTATCGCATTTCTAGGCTGGGATACAGTTTGTGTGAACCTCCCACTCCGGTGAGTCACACTTGTGCATCTTAAAGATCATTTCAGAACGGAGAGAGAGAAGAGGGAACGAGATGAAGGAGAGGAAGACGCACTAGGAATGTGGAGCCGGTGTGACTCTGTGCTGGTGTGAAGCCTGTTGACTGAAGAGAGTGTGGGAAAAAATGATTGCTCTCTCCATCATTAATCTGAAAAGTACTTCAGTGCTCCCGTCCTGTTGTCTCCTTGAGTACTTGCAGATTGATAAGGCGTAACACTGAAAGAAAAAGTGGACTAATGCTATCCAAATGTAAATTGGACATGTTATGACACTACATCCTCGGGTCAAAGAATCACTGAATCTCTAAAAATCATACTGTAAATTACATTTACTGTCACGGTAAGGTATTGTAACATATAAATGGGCTGCTGGAGTTTTCACAGTAGCCTACTGGAAAACACGGTAATTACAATAAACGAACAGCGTCGTTCTCTGAATTTCTGTGGTGAAATTGGCCATTAAATGACTGTGATTAGCACAGTTGAGCTGTATAATTATGATGACTACAGTAATCTCTTGTAGTTTTTACAGATTAGCTGTAATAGTGTGACTTCCACAGGCAGAATAAATGATGCCGTTGCATTTTTACTGCTTGCTGTTGTTGTTTTTGGTGGTCACTTTTATCAGCTTGTTTTGTAATGTTCTGGGTTTATTTATTTTTTATATGAAAATGAATTGTTTGTCACCATTGTCATATTTTGTATGCTGAGTGTCGATATCTGTATGTGTTTTCAAGACTGCTAATTTAAAGAGAAAATAAAACTTGCACTGCAAGATGCACTTATATTTTAAAAGCATATTTGGCAGCTCTTCTGAACTATTGTGGAAGACTTGATAGTCCAAATTTGATAACATCTTCTGTTCTCCAGATTTATCAGTGTCAGCTAATGGATTCACTTGAAATACTTTTGCACAAACTGGAAGAGACTTTACAACTTGAATCCCCAACTAAGCTGAACACTAACCTCCATAATCCTTAAACAATTATTATCAATAAAACAACAGCCTTAAATAGAACCAGAGAAATCTCTTTTACCATCATGCATCTGCAACACACAGCACATTGGAGTTTTATTAGTGTGTGTTGTTGCTTTGGAGCAAAGCCATGCTCTTGCCATTGTTAGCACATTCTCTAACAATTGAGCCAGAGGAAAAGTCATGTTAAACTCTTCCGATAAATCCCTATGCTTGACTAAGCATACCAAATTACATTTTTCATAATAATCATAATTAATTAATAATAAGTATAATTTATGCATTTAGCAGACGCTTTTATCCAAAGCGACTTACAGTGCATGCAGGTTATACATTTGTTACCAGTATGCATTCATGCAGTGGCTAATGGGTTTTTCCCCATTGTGGGATCCTACAAAGAAAGGAAATCTCCTAATTTTTGTTTTTATAAAGTAATTTATTGTGTTATGAGAGAAAACAGCCTGATTTGTCTGAATAAAAAAATTCTAAACATCATTTTATTTTAAATAAATAAATAAATACATTGATTTGATTTGACTCCCATCAGTTCTTTAACCTCTATCTCACCCCAGCAGTTCAAACTCTAAAAAATGCTGGGTTAAATACAACCCAGTGCTGGGTAAAATAGGGACAAACCCAGCAATTGGGTTGTTTTGACCCAGCGGTTGGGTTACTATCCAGAAGGTTGGGTTAAACATTTAAACATTTAACCCAACCGCTGGGTCAAAACAACCCAATTGCTGGGTTTGTCCCTATTTTACCCAGCACTGGGTTGTATTTAACCCAGCATTTTTTAGAGTGCAGTGTTAGTCCTCCATTAGTCACACACATTGTACATGCCATTGCTGAAAATTCTAGAATTAACTTTCAAGGCCGGACAGCAGCTGGAAGAATTCATTTCATAATATAATAACATATTGTAATTTCAGAATGTAGGTTGCTATTGTTATATTTAATGTGTTATTTGTTATAATGCGGTTTAGCTTTTTAGTTTGTCACATCACTTTCTAGCTCTAGTGCAAGGTCATATGTTTGCCGGGGTGAGCTCACTGTCCAAATCTGCTGGTGATTTTATCCGATTTGGGGTTAATACCCACCTTTCGTCCTCTGAACAGCGCTTCCTCATTCATAAGTTTGCCTCAACTAAGCGTCCGAGTCCGGCCCTGGGCTGGACACACAAGCCCTCTTTGTTAAAACAGTGTTAATTAATAGGCCAAAACATTGCACTTTGTATCCAGACAGTAATCTGACCAGACAGGTTATTCACGATAGGAGATGTCATTGCTATTTATCAAATTCTCAAGAGAGCCGCTTTAGATGTCGATAGGCGGGTTGATGAAGCTACAGAAGAATGCGATTGAGATATGCATGTATATACATACACAATTACGTATTCAGTTGTTATGTAACAAAAGTATTTCATATGAAAATATGTATTCCATTACCCCCCTCTTGTTTTCTTTTTCTAAAGTGTTATTATCTGACTGTTCACTGCAGAAGAAGCTCTTATGAAGCTCAGTCTCCGAGCGTCTCAATCCAGAGCTGAAAAAGGTCCGTGCGATTTCATGATCAACGTTTTCCCTTCATAAATAAATATGTATTTGCATAGTCATGCATATAATTGATTTTCGGCAACACGTTATAATAACATTCATTACTAATAACAAACGCTGTATAATGCATAATATTACACAACAGAATCACCCAAACAGAGACGGGTCGATTTTTTTTACATTGTATAATTTCAGACATTAAATGATAAGAGCGCGCGCATGAAGGATTCTGTTCCAACGCTTCCATCACATGCACCAACACAGCAAAGAGAACAATTCAGTCATACGAACTACGCAAAGACCACGACACAGATGCTACAATCTTTTTTTTTTTTTTTTTTTTACATTTATTTTATGAATCGAAAACACGGTGTTGAGGTGAGCTCACGTTTCACAGTCATGATGAACTCATAGATATCATAATAATGAGTGCCCGCAGTCGATGTCCTTTTATAACCCTTATAAAACATGAACATTACATTGAGAGATTCACATGGTTGTAGACACTGAGAAAGAGATGAAGGAACAAGAACGAAAAGAAATAGCAAAGAAAAGCCAGAATGCTTCCACAATGCCTTGATGAAGCATAAATGATTTTCGGCAACACGTTATAATAACATTCATTACTAATAACAAACGTTGTATAATGCATAATATTACACAACAGAATCACCCAAACAAAACAGAAACGGGTCGATTTTTTTACATTGTATAATTTCAGACATTAAATGATAAGAGCGCGCGCATGAAGGATTCTGTTCCAACGCTTCCATCACATGCACCAACACAGCAAAGAGAACAATTCAGTCATACGAACTACGCAAAGACCACGACACAGATGCTACAATCTTTTTTTTTTTTTTTTTTTTACATTTATTTTATGAATCGAAAACACGGTGTTGAGGTGAGCTCACGTTTCACAGTCATGATGAACTCATAGATATCATAATAATGAGTGCCCGCAGTCGATGTCCTTTTATAACCCTTATAAAACATGAACATTACATTGAGAGATTCACATGGTTGTAGACACTGAGAAAGAGATGAAGGAACAAGAACGAAAAGAAATAGCAAAGAAAAGCCAGAATGCTTCCACAATGCCTTGATGAAGCATAAAACAACCAAAACCAATTTTGTCGGCATTAACATAGGTATTTTACAGGTGCCCGTACCATATCAATATTAGTGTGTTACCTGAATTAGATTTTTACACCGAGAATAAAAGCCTGATGTGTGCTAATATGAAGTGTGCATCTGACGGAGACTCTGCGCTGAATCATTTCCTGATATCGGATTATATTCACAATACACTCATTAATAAGCAAAGGACCGATCATCGTTTCGTTTAATGCTCATTTATTTTGTTTCAGAACTCAAAGAGCATAAACTGAAATCGTGTTTAACACTGGAGTTTGCATGTTTGGCAACAAAAGTGATTTCTGTAATATTTCACAAATATCCACAGAGAAACTTTGTTTCAGATAAAACGAGGCCAGCCTCTTTATTTTCATGAATTACTAATAACGCATTAAAGCAGAAATGTTCGCGTTGTTGTCACACAAACAGCCGAACAATGGTCCCAGCTGCTTTATATCATCAGCTTCAGCTTCTTGTCTTCTGCAAAAGTTCAACTCTTTTTTTTTTCTCGCAGTTCAACATTTTGTGGAGTTGTCCCACCATCCGCGAAAATATCCACGTGAGGTTTGTCCACTTCACAGTTTGTGTTCTCATAAATAGCCTCTCCTTTGTCTCGCGCGTGTCCTTCATGAGGAAACATAAATAATGCGCTTCTCTGTCGCGTGCGGTGCTCAGTGTCGTCACAGCCCCAGCGCCGCCGCGTGCTTTTTCGCCTTCAGTCTCAGATCCGCGATGCTTGAGTTTTTGTTGGTGCTTTTTGCCGCGGCTGCCGCAGCGACCACCGACGCGGATTCCGCCGCGAGCGTCGCCAGGGGCAAACCGAACGGCGGGCCTGGAAACATCATGTAGGGCGCGTGCGCCGCCAGGTGTGAGTGCAGGTGATGGTGCGCGTGGGCCACGGCGCTGTCCAGCTGCAGCTGCGCCTGCACCTGAAAGGAGAAGGGCGGCACGTTGCAATGACTATCCTATGGACGCACGGGTGGGAAGAGAGGGGGAGAAACACATTAACTTAAGAGAGACTATGCAGAGCTGTTACTGGGCACTGGATCAATTGCATTTATCATCATAGCTAAAAATAATAATAATAATAATGCATTCGGACACCTGCATTCCGGTGTGGAATGAGCACGAAAAATTCACAAATCTCAACTCGTCTATGCAATAGCCTAGCAGTTATATTCTTCGTCAAAATGTATCACTTATGTCATTGCAAGAACAAAAGGAGGGAAATCTGAGTGTGGATTCATAGAAATGGAAATAGGACGCCTCTGCATTGTAACTTGCCTGCTGGAATGGCATGCGCAGAGCTCCCACGTTGACATATGGAGCGACACGACACGCTTCGAACTGGCTCGCCGCTCCGATGAGAACTCCTGCAAAATGTTGACATTGACTTGTTATCTACATGTCTTCAAAAACGAATTGCTATCATATTTCACAACGAAAAATGCACAAATCTCAACTCATCTATGCATATTCTTCGTCAAGATCTCCACGTTACGGTGACATTGCAATAACAAAAAGGAGGGGAATCTGAGTGTGTGGATTCATAGAAATAGAAATAGGACGCCTCTGCATTGGGCTTCTCAGTGTAACTTGCCTGCTGGAATGGCATGCGCAGAGCTCCCACGTTGACATATGGAGCGACACGACACGCTTCGAACTGGCTCGCCGCTCCGATGAGAACTCCTGCAAAATGTTGACATTGACTTGTTATCTACATGTCTTCAAAAACGAATTGCTATCATATTTCACAGTAAATACAAATACACAGATCAAATGAACTTGGCTACACCGTAGTGCAACGTATAAACGATTTGTATTCTGTATGTTGCAACTGTCCCGTCTAAATCCCATCATCTAACAACAAACACAATATATAAGGTTTTAATAAAACAGCAAGCCGGAATAAATAAACGAATTACACAATAGCAATTGCTAATTTATTGAGTGCAATCTAAGCATACAAATGCACGTGAAGCGTTTGAATCCAACGCACCTTTGTGCAGCTGGTTTTCCTGCTTTCTGCATTTGGCCCGTCGGTTCTGAAACCAAACCTGAAAACACAAGACACTGATTGACAGCTGTTGGTGAGTCAATGTGTAAATCCTCCCAAAACGACAACAGTCTCAGCAAAACTGCGTGGCTGTCCCTGGGGACCTCTAAAATATTCATAATGCGTAACCGCGCATTTGAATTATTATATCTCTACACGAGCGGCGGATTGACGTAAGAAGCGGCCAGCTATAACCACAAAACAAACAGATTTATTCAAATGTTAAACAGTCTTAAACTCGTGCATCTGAAAAAAGTGCCATAATATATATATCGTCTTTCTCTAATGGTTTAATCCGAGTCCCAGAACAAGCAAAGCGACCCTCTGATAGCAAAAACCCAGCATGGGACTATATATATGCAGGCTAAAATGAAGACATGAATTGCTTACATCAGAAAGAAAGTCTGTGTTACACAGCCTATTTGAGAATTAGAGATTAGGAAATGATTGTGTCTCGTGCATCTGTTTTGAATCGCGCACAGTTCCAGTGCACTGTTTATTCGTTTTGATCGACACTGCATTTGCATGATATTTCTGCTGTAAGTGAAAGTGGAAATAGGCTATATGATAATAATCCCGATACGTTATGACTTCATCCGTTTAAATGGCAGTGCTATTCTTTGAGCCAGCGGTGTGGCCTTGTCTGTGAATGCTGAATATGAAAAGAGCATCAGATCTTTATTTGGGTAAAAATGATGATGATAATTTATGTAAATCCGCAGGCCTTGCTTGGGACAATGCCCTTTGGTAAGATCCCAAAGAGAGACCATGGTTTAACTTTTTTCCAGGGAGGTCTTTTGAGCCCATTTTTAAAAGGACCAATGTATTCAAAGAGTGAATTTTATATGACCCACCCAAGGAATGAATAGATACAAGTGAATGAAATAAGAGCTTGTTCTTCTTCTTCTGATCAATCACACCAGAGCCAATGTCTATGTTGAATGTCATTATTCGGCTCAGTCGCTCGTCTCTTGTTACACATATATCGAGCCTTATTATGTTTCTGTGCAGATGGTCTTCCCCATCCTAAAAAGCACACTACAGATGTTGCCTGGAGGCCAATGCGCACAAATCAGGGAATCATTTGTGTTCGTTGTTTTGTTCATTATAGCTCAGCGGCGTTGATTTAAGCGGCTTAATATCACTTTTTTTGACACCGTTCAACACATAAGCTGATCTCTAATTTTATTTACCACGCTGAGGTAGGCTATGCATGTAAATATGCACATGTAACACTAATAATAACGACGTTATTCTGTGCTGGAAACTTTGTGTTTAGGCTATCTACAAGGAGTGCCCACGCTGTAAAAAATAAGTGTAATTTTTAACTGTAAAATTTTGTCGGAAAAAAAGCTGTTAATAGGTTAACAGTAAGCTCCCGTACTATATACAGGGGGAAACTGTAAAATATCTAGCCAGACATTTCATGTAATTTTACAGTAAAATGCTTTTAATTTTACAGTTTTTAGAAGTAAAACTAACAAATCAATGTATAATTTACAGTCAAAAACTGTAAACTGATATTCCCAGAATTCCCTGCATGACACTCCACATTTCAAAGTATTTTGTTTAAATAATCATGTTTTTTTTAATAGTTTTTGTTATTAGTTATGTATATTTGGGCTTTATGTTACATCTTCTGTTGTTTAATGAAAGTTGAATGCATTATTTAAGTATCATGGGTGTTACCACGATGGTGTTTTGTGTTTGCATGAATGACTCTGTGCACCTTCTATATATTAATTAGTTTATACTTCTGCTTGTGGCGAAGCTGCTTGTGATGAGCTTTGATTCTTCACGTGGCTTTCTCTTTTACCACCCGCATTATTATGATGGTTGTCAGTATGTTAAAGGTACAAAACAGATTTTAATAGCAGTGTGCATTGTTGAATTTACTGGTTTACATTCTAATCTTCTTATTTGTAAATTACAGTTTTATACGTTTTTGGCCATAAAAGCGTTTACAGTTTTTCTGAATTTTGGCAACCACAGCTGCCAAAATTATTTTGTAAAAACTACAGATTTTTTTCTTTTACAGTGCATGCACAATTTGTATAGGCCTACCTACATTGGCCTACTCTTGATTTGATTTCAAATGCATTTACATTTTTAATCTCTCATTACTTAGAAATTATTTCGGAGACTCTACATTGCTAATGTTACTGTGCCAATAATTTAATGAACTTATTAGCAGGCTACGCGTTCATGTTGCACGTAGCAGGATGTAGGCCTATGTAATTACATAATAATGACACGTTAATTATATATACAATCGCCTATATATAGCAACAATAATTACTGTGGACTTAATATGTAATTGCATACAGCCTCTAACGTTCAACATAAGCTAGCATTAATCGAAAGTGTTTCTCCTCTCGCAAGGGAAACCATAATGCACACAGCATCCAGCACACATGCATGCCTGACCTGTACCCTGGCCTCCGACAGCCCGAGTCTCTGGCTCAGCTCCTCTCTCATGAATGCGTCTGGATAGTGCGTTTCATCGAACAGTCTCTCCAGCTCATTCAGCTGCTCAAGGGTAAAGTTAGTCCGACTCCTTCTCTGCTTGATTTTAGTCTGTGTCTCATCCTCCAGCGGCTTACAATCCTCTTTGCGTTCTTTCATATCTGTGTTACCTGAAAACGGAGCAGAAATCAGGAATGAACGCTTCGTCCAGTGATGAGAAAGAGGGCAGTGTGTGCCCACTGATGTCGGTCACGGATGTTTTGTCCTACACAGAGCTCTTTAATTATTTACACACTATACATATGCATGGAGAGTCTCTCTGAGCCGGATGCTTATGACAGGAATATGATCCTATTGCACGTGAAATTAACAGCCTGGCAAATCGGCTGGATGTTACGAAAATGAAACCAATAAAGACAACAATGAACGAATCTGAATGAAAACCCCTGCTGTCAAAATAACAATTAATCTGCATTAGAAACAATGTGCTCACAATTAGATGTTTAGAAAAATAATAGATAAATCCAATCGAAATGATCCGCATGTTAACATTATTATTATTTGTATTATTATGATTGTTCTCGTGATAGGGTATTATTTTAAATCTCATATAGCTAACTGAAATATAGGCCTTCAGCGTGTCTCGTGCATAAAATGCGTGTGGATTTATAACCCACTGGCACATTCTTTGTTTGTTTGTCTTCTACATGATTTTTTTCTGTTTAGCAAAAGCCTATAAAAGCCTTAATATATAGCCTAACATACGGGTAGCCTACATATTTTATTTTATGAGTCTGTTATCTCATGCATAATCTTTAAATCTTGCAAACGTCTTAACCTCTGGCTTCGAAGTTTCAAAACTAACATAAAAAAAAAACATATATTGAAACTACTATCCAACAAAATTACAGCCGCAATGTTACAGCGCTCGATTTGATCACTTGTTAACTTTTGATTGATTCTGTAGGTTTGTTGTCAGGATGCTTCAGTCATATTATGACAGTGATGACTGTCAAATTATTATATGATTATCACGTTTCGTGTAGCCTGAACGAAATGAATGTGACTTTCAAATAAAATAGAAAATATCGAAATCGAAGAAGTTCTAAAACTTACAGTAGCCTATAGAAAGTAAATAAGTAGGCCTTTGAAGAAGAAATAGCATTTTGAAACATGTCCCGCAGGATAAGCGCTAGAGAAACGAAGGAAACACTCACCGTCTGTGAGTTTGGGGCTGATGGAGTCTCTGGTTCTCTCCGACGCGAGCATGTCCGCTTCTCTGGCCGGCGATGAGCGCACGCCGCCCCGCGTGATGCTGCTCAGCTCCTCGCGAACCGGTTCCACCGACAGACTCTCCCTGTTCCTCGCCGACCCGGTCTCCAGCACCTCCCGGTACGTGATCACCTCCTTCTTTTCCTTCACCTTCTGATCAAAAGATTTAGAGACAAACGCGGTAAGTTCTTCCATCACTGCGCTCAAGAAGAAGAAGAAAAAATCAATCTTCTCTTTAGATCCCCAGCAGTCTACCATAAGACATCAACAGCGTGCTCGTTCTATCGGCCTGAACGCGAGCTGATGTGACGAGATCTTTGACAATTCCTCTTGTTGCGGAGTGTGCGCACTTGCTGCCGATCCACTACTGAAGTCACACTATTTATACTTGGCGAAGCGTCTGCCCCTTGATCCGCGCGCGTTACCACGAGCCCCCTTCCCATAGAGGCGGGCTGGGCTGGGATGGGATGGGGTGGGATGGGGGAACCTAATCTGTCCTTCAGATCCACATCACCCTTCCGTGCTCGCTATTGGCCAGGATTGACAAGAGGAGCAAATGAATGTCATTAAGCTAGACTGGTCAGAGTTTGGAAACACCAGGGTTCATGATGATGATGGTGGTGTTGGAAAGCTCTGCTGGGACGAGGCCAAAACTGAAAAGTGCACGCCATGGACTCTCTCTGATCTGAGCTGGAAAACGAGAGAGCGTGATAGAAGAGCAACTGTCCTTCAGATCCACATCACCCTTCCGTGCTCGCTATTGGCCAGGATTGACAAGAGGAGCAAATGAATGTCATTAAGCTAGACTGGTCAGAGTTTGGAAACACCAGGGATCATGATGATGATGATGATGATGGTGGTGGTGTTGGAAAGCTCTGCTGGGACGAGGCCAAAACTGAAAAGGGCACGCCATGGACTCTCTCTGATCTGAGCTGGAAAACGAGAGAGCGTGATAGAAGAGCAAAGAGAAGGGGGAAAGAAAAAAGATGCACTTTGTGATCATGGAAGTGACACATCAAGAATTGACCCACAGTTCTTCTGTAGACGAGAAATACAACTGAATCTTCTCAGAAAACAGCTGTACGTTTTATACAGTAGCCTATATATTTAATGCAATGCATTAAGTGAGTGTGTTTTCCTTAAAGCGTCGTTTCAAAATGAAGAACATCTTGAATCGAAATTATTTCAAGAGAATCTAAATCAAGACAACCAATTTGAACAATTTAGTCAAAGTGTATTGGTATTATAACAGCCATAAAAAATAGCTTCGTAGTAAAGCAATAATAAAATAGGCTAAACGTGCAATAACTCGTGTTGTTTTCATTCCAAGTGTCTTACAGCATGACATAAATATTCACCATTTAAAAAAAAAATTATATTTCAACACTTAAAGGACATCTGTTTCTGTTATTAGCAACTGCAGCCTGATGACTTGCAATACTTAAAAAACCTTGCATTAAAATGATTGCTATTTAATTACACAAACTTAGTAAAATGATTACGTAGGCCTATTTGCATAATATGGTTAATTAGCCGGCAAAGTAAATACGTGCATTTGGGCATCAACAGCGAATTAAAAAAATACAAATAAAAAAGACCAAATCCTAGCCTACTACACAGCGAGAATATTAGATCGGCGGTAGATGACTTACACATCTAGACGTCTTCTAGCATATCGATACATCACAAAACACAGCTTCTCATCATCTCAGCGCTAATAATGAGTCTACATCACAATGCAATATGTATCTTATAAGTCTCTCTTAGAGCATATTCATAGTAATTCTTAAGCACACACGCATTTATTATTCGAAACGCTGCCAAACTGTATTATTCTAAGACCTAACTAAGCATTTCCATCTCAAACGCGAAGATTAATAATAATAATAATAATAATAATAATAATAATAATAATAATAATAATAATAATAATAATAATAATAATAATAATAATAATAATAATAATAATAATAATAATAATAATAATAATAATAATAATAATAATAATAATAATAATAATAATAATAATAATTGCCAAACTGTATTATTCTAAGACCTAACTAAGCATTTCCATCTCAAACGCGAAGATTAATAATAATAATAATAATAATAATAATAATAATAATAATAATCTTCCTAAAATATTTCCCCCCCCAGTAAGACGTCATACTATTAGACTGTGTTTGGTGATATCAATTAATTCATGTAATCTGTAATTGGCTTGTAGTAGGTTGAGTAAAACGATTACAAGGCTATGTTGAAGATTATGCATATCTCTAAATCTTTACATTGATGTTAGAATTTCGTGTGTTTTTTTTCTTCCCAAAAGCGACAGCGGAACTAAGACTTAGTTTGACTTTTAGAATTTAGTTTTTTTGGCAAGTAGTCGAACTTTTACCTTCAACATTTGAGACAAATCATGTTTACCTTTACATTTACCTTCACATTTTTATTATTTCAGATTAGTCTGTCACTATATGTAACTCACAGACAATTAGCCTATAGCCCATTATAATTTTATAACACATTCCGACCAAAAATATGAACGCTTAACCTGATCTCAAAATCGCTTTTTCCTTTAAAAACCATTTCTCTCAGCCTGCAATTTCTCAGTATAAAAATAACACACACAATCCGAGTTTAACTGATGTGATCTTATTGCGACTTTGTCGCTGAGAAATGCACGAGCAGAAACAATGTTGCATTTCACGCTGCTCGTGAGAAGATGTGCTCACGCGACGGACGATCATGTTTGATTGCTGAATCCTGCCGCGCGCGCATCGATGATCTCGCTTACTTCTGTCTGCTCGGCGGCTATTGCTTCTATGAGTCGCTGTTGTGACACAGTAGGAGTGTGTGTCGTTATCTAAGCAAGAGTATGAATATTAAAAATCTACCGTTTTACACACAAGCGTCAGAATATATCAGCAGACGTGCTGTGCATTTGTTGCATAACGTGCGTCAGAGGAAGCGCGTGGAAATGTGGAGGAAATCGAGCTAGTAATTCGGTTTTAATAGTTTTTATGACCTTTATAGACGCAATTTTCATAATTACGTTTCTACGTTCTCCCGTTCACGTTCTTTTCCTTCATTAAACAAGGCACTTGATCTGTAAACAGTGGAGGTGCATCTAACGCTAGTTTCGCAGAGCTTTATTAAGGTTTGGGATTTAGTACATTATACGAACGGATGCAAATTCTGATGTGCTTCCTGCGTTTTTAACACATTTCTTGCCTTATGCATGCGTTTTATGTTCTGCCGCTTTCTTTTCAACTTCTGTTACTGTGTAGCAGACCTCAAATAAGAAAAATCTACAATTTTATCTCAGATTGCATGCGTGTGCATGCATTTTAATTCAAAAACAGAGTGTTCACAGCTTAGAAACATTTAATTTGCATCCTTATCAGGCATGTGCGTGATGTGTGGCTTGAGCTACTGAGTCACAGTGATGGCATAACATTTCTGTTATCTGAGACAGGTGTTTGTGCCCTTTCTACTGTTTACCCCAGCGAGCGGAGGACAGCAGGAGGAAGAGGAGGCAGAGAGGCCGTTCTTCATCCTCCAGCTCCTCTGGCAGCCGCAGCAAACACTCCAGCAGACGAACGCGCTCCAGAGACCAAAACAGAGCCACAGACAGGAGCTAGACACTGAAAAATGTAATAACTTGCTCCTCCTCTGAAACAATTTTCTTGTTTGACTGGCATCACGAGCTCCCTGCCATGCACCTGTCACATACAAGCTCTAAAGCAGTTATTCAGTTTGCATCCCTATTCATGTCAATGCCAGTTGCTCGGCTGGCACATTGAGCCCAGAAGAAAAGTGCACAAAAAAAAACAAAATCTCTTTGAAACTGATGTTTTTGACATCCCGTGGTAACTAGGATTTACACAAGCTTCAGTCTGGATCCAGAACACCTGAGAAGAGATGATGCAACCCCTCAGAGGACCTCAGATGATGCCAACCCTGAAACAACATACACAACTACCACATTTAGCTATAAGTTTGATTACATCATATAATAATTGCTGTTAATAGTGTTCATCGGCTGTTTGATTACTGACAGTCACCACTGATAAGCTACCACTAAATATTGTAGAAAATTAAGTTGCTTTGCAATGATTTGTATGGTGAAAAGCGCTGTACAAATAAACTTGAATTGAATTGATGTCCTGACAGCGTTGATCGGCTGATGTCACCGTGAGAATTCACACAGTTTTGAAACCCCTAGTTATCAGTACCTGTATATTAAAGGGATAGTTCACCCAAAAATGAAAATGTGATGTTTATCTGCTTACCCCCGGGGCATCCAAGATGTAGGTGACTTTGTTTGTTCAGTAGAACACAAACAGAGATTTTTAACTCAAACCGTTACAGTCTGTCAGTCTTATAATGGAAGTCAATGGGCTCCACGGCTTCGAGAGTAAAAAAAACATACACAGACAAAACCAAATTAAACCCTTTATATCGTTTTTTACCTCTGATCTGAGCTCGTTCACAACATCCGGCGCATGACGCGTGTACGTGCTCTGGCACATAGATGTATATAAGTAGATGCCTCACTAGTGACTGTTTCTATGGGCCGCGATACGTTCCAAAATGGCGGACGCATCAACGTATCTAGAGCGGTGGAATAGGGCATCTATATATATCTATGATAGTAGACGCATGTGCGGAAGCGATCTGTCGCGCGTATACGTCACTTATTATTTACACAGTGCAGAGAGATTGCGGACGTGTTCACTGGCTCTGCCAAGATCTAAAGATATTTAGAAGTACAGGTCATCACAATGGAAGACGATTTTGATATATCATCAGACAACGTGGAATTTTTTGCCCGACCGTATTTATTTGATGTCACGTGCCGGATGTTGTGAACGCGCTCAGGACAGCTGGACATTGCGATATAAATACTGTTCAGTTTCTTGCACAGACTGATCGTTTCGTGTCTTAAGACCTCAATGTATCGTCACGAGCCGCAGGGTTTAATTTGGTTTTGTCTGTGTATGTTTTTTTTTACTCTCAAAGCCGTGGAGCCCATTGACTTCCATTATAAGACTGACAGACTGCAACGGTTTGAGTTAAAAATCTCAGTTTGTGTTCTACTGAAGAAACAAAGTCCCCTACATCTTGGATGCCCTGCGGGTAAGCAGACAAACATCACATTTTCATTTTTGGGTGAACTATCCCTTTAAACCTCTTTGCCACAGGCAGGGTTTCTGCACGTCTTCAAAAGTCTTAATTTGCATTTTCACAAATTAAATAGGAGCAGAAAGTCTTGCATTTATAAACTCATGGCATTACATGTTCCATGCACTGTGAAAAATTAATATCTTCCTCAGTATTTTTATGTCTCAAGTTTTCCATAAACATTCTTAAATCAAGATAAGTTTACTTGAGATGCAAACTGAACATATTAAGTCTTGTTTTCTGAGAAACTGCACAATTGAGTACATTTATGCTTAAAACAAAAACAAATGTCCCTTTGAATTGAATAGATTTTTCTGACCTTATTAGCAGATATTTGCTCATAAAATCACTTTTCGATCAGTTTTTCATAAAATAAGTCTTCTTATCTTGCTTCTGAAGTAAATGTATTTCAATTTTCATTTTTTTTTTATCTATTGGAAGTTGTATTTTCAAACTTTGAAACATTGCTAATGACGTGTTGTGTTCAATTTATTCCTTACATTTTATTTATTTGGTCTCAGATTTGCCTTCATAAAACTGAACATTCATCCGTCTTCACTCTTAGCTTCAGTCCCTGAACCTGCTGCTCCAAACAGACACGTGCAGTTTGTCGAAGCCAGACGCTGCTTTATGCAGTCACTTAGCACTGTCTGCCTGACTTCAATTATTCATGACGCTTGCTCGGTTGCCATTATATGTGATGGGAAATAGTTGCTCTCACAGAAAGAAGGATGTCTGTGGAGGTCAAGCAGCTACACAGACTGCTGTTGATCAGGCGTTGTTGACCGTATCCACACGTCCATCTGTGAATCTGTTGAGTTGTTTAGGGGCCTCGTCTGTGTAGATCTGCAAGTGTTTCATGCCCTCTTTAAGCTCACCTGAAGAGTGTAAATCATCGCTCTGTTTGTCTGACCGGTGGAGCTGTGCTGAGCTTCTGTAAACTAAATATGATATAAGACTGAAACATCTTATACTGATACTTTCACTTTTGTGATTCGGATGGTAAATATGCGTATAACACGGGATATAACACGGTGTTGTTCAGACTGATGCAGTAAATACACTGCATACAGTATGTGGGTGTATTTCAGGTGGCTTTAAAACACCTCGAGACCGTGATGAAAGTGTCATATGGTGGTGTACGGCATTATGGAAAATGCATTTTTCTTGCACCTTGCATTTATGCGAGTGCTTCCATCTTAATCATTATTTTCCACTTTTAAACATATTTTTCAAGTTATAATGTATATTTTCTAAATGTTGTGAATTAATAATTAATAAATATCCTGATAAATTAATAAATATCACAATAAATAATAAAAAACCTGAAATAAACTTAATCATAAAAAAGTCAAATTATTCTCTCTATGATATATACACATTTTATGTGTTTATTTTCTTCATGAAGAAAATTAGTGGGCAAAAGTTTAATTATAATTATGCCGTAAATTATTAATAAATTCAGTTTATAAATTCTAGTCTCTACATTGTTAATACATTGACATGCTGTGTACAAATAGTGAGTTCTTCATTGTATTTTACAAATTATTATAGTTTAATTAGCTTATATGTAAAGAGTTTGATAATGTTTTTATCCTTTGTTTTCTACTTGTATAATAACTCAAACTGATGTATTTAAACATGTATGTGATCTCATGAGTATTTGTATTTCTTTTCTGTAACATACATTTATTTAAATTTGCACTGACATGAAAACATACAGTATTTATGTAATTATTGTCAGTGCATTTTTTATTACATTCATTACATTTTTGTATATTTTTTGAAAAGTTTAATACTTTTTACATATAAGTTTAATATTTTACACACACACACACACACACACACACACACACTCTCACTCTCACACACACACTCACTCACTCTCACTCACACACGCACTCACACGCTCTCTCTCACACACACACACACACACACACACACACACGCACACACACACACATACACATTTATGAATGAATAGACAGACAAAACAAGTCATGGCATTGACCCATATGCTGTCAGAACAGTCTTTAAGAGCAGTCTTTATTTGCAGATGCAATTCATTCCTCATGCTCTGTAAAACAGCACAAACATGAACTTTCTCCTCGCTTGCTGATACAGTGATGCAGAGAGACGGCCCGCTGCCTGAGCCACTGCCACTAAAGCTTTAGAGGTATGCAGCCGGGTGCCATCAGATGCAGAAATGCATAATAAATTTAATTACGGTTTTTAGATAAACATTTTATTCATTCATGACGTGGGGAATGGGGTCACGCTTTTGATTTAGCTTTTGAAAGTGGCTCTAAGAAGTCGTGAGCTATCAGCTAGAGTATAGAATAGGGAAGTTGACAGCTGCTCATTGGAGAGAAAACGGAGAGGGAAATAGAGTTGATTAGTTCAAATAATGCAGTCAGACGGGTCTATATTCATGATGTCAGCCTTTCTAAACATAGTGCAGAGAGTCATGCTGGCTGACTGTACACAGACGTCTGGATAGTTCATCCAAAATTAACCGAAACATTTTTGGGTGAACTATTTCTTTAAAGCTGTGTGATTTTTTTATTTTTAGAATGTAAAATATTTTTCTTTTCCCATTATTATCTACATATCAGTGTTTTTGTGGGTCTTAAATCAGAGCAAAAAGGCTTGAATTCATACAAGAGGCTTCCATTGTTGCATGCATTGCAAAAAATAAAATACAAATAAAAATAATAATACCTTCCTCAGTGTTTTTGTCTTGTCTACCAGTCCAAATATTTAAACTTCCTTAAATGCATTTACTTGAGATGCAAAAAGAGATGATTTTTTTCTGAAAAATGTAAAAAAAAATATGAAGCAAGTTTCCGCTTAAAAGAAGAGCAAACATCTGTAAATGTGGTGTGAAAACTTCATTTCCATTTGAATTAATTGTATAGCCCTGAGCCCAATGACAGATATTAGTTCTTGTTTTAATCATAAACTCATTCCATGTTGATCAGTTTCTCATAAAACAAGACTTCATATTTGAAGTCATTTTGCTTCTTAAGTAAATGCATCTTGATTTAAAAATCTTTACACATGTGCACTGGAAAACAAGACAAAAATACTAATCAAGAACAGCACTTTTTGCTGTGTTTTCAAAAAGTACAGCTAAAGTTATCTCCATTTTCTAGTTAAGGCATATTTTTTATTGATAAAATGAATGAAAAAGTAATGGAGATCTATTGGAAGTTGTTAAACTTTGAAGTGCTGCCAATACAACTTTGCGCTTCCTAGACTTCCTAGAGAACATTCACATATTGTGTGCCCTTCAATCTGGTTCTTAATTTTTCTTCACTTGCTCTTAAAAAGGTCTTTAAAAAGTCTTACATTTACCATCAGAAACCCTGACAGATTCAACTGTATGTAAAGCTTTCGTTGGATAAGAACCTAAAGAGTGTAAACGCATTTGCTGGTCTGGGAATTTCTGTTTGTCCAAGCAATGGCATAAGGGACAGTGTTCATGAAATCTGTTTGAAAAGTTGACATTTATACACTTTATAGCTGAACTCTGAAACATGCTGACACCTCTATGAATATAACACAGTATGCAGTGAGAGTGTGTTGTGTTGGTCAGACAGATGCCGTAAGGAAACCACACACACACACTCTCTCTCTCTCTCTCTCTCTCTGTGTGTGTGTGTGTTTAATGGGCTCTTGTTACTGCTGTTGCAGGTACAGAAATCGTTCCAACAGCAGCTCCTCCAGAGGATCCAGTCACAGGAGGCGGAGCCGGAGCACAGACAGGGGGCGGAGCCACAGGTCCCACAGGTCCCACAGGTCTCAATCCCGCAGCCGCAATAGAAGGTAAGCACAAGCACATTATGATGACTGTAAGTAGTTAACCCTTGTGCATTCTTTGGGACAATTTTGTCTTTTTCATTTTTTTTTTTTGGCTGCAGTGTTAATGCAAACACCATAAATGTTGTCAAAGATGTGTATTTTTATTGATATTTTAATATTTTACTCTCGTTTCCTTTAATAAATCTATTACTCTATGAACAAAAAAATAGTTACACTCAGGACAATAAGGATAAAAATGTCCCCATTACACCAGCAATATTTAATCCCAGTGCCATTTAATCATAAAATCATGCATTCTTTGTTGGCCTATGGAGCAAATTTTTTTTCTCGGTCTTCTGCTTCTGCTAAGATTTGAATTTGAAATGTTGTAATTATAATTGTGTTGATGTATTCGTGTGGATATCAGAGGTTTGTGTGAATGGTAGTTTGTTTGTTTATTTGTTTATTTAATTCTTACATTGCACTAAAATAATAATGCATCAAAATGATTGATTAGCATGTAATGTGCCTTGGGGGGGGGGGGGGGGGGGAATTTTAAGTTTTTATTTTTGGAAATAATTTTT
>NW_015505432.1:882265-902678 GCF_001515645.1 Sinocyclocheilus grahami
AATGAAGCTGATTATGGGCGGGCGAGGGGGGTGGGGGGGGGGGGGGGGGGGGGGACATTTTAGCATTTAATATATGGAAGTTAATTGATTTGAGTGTGTGTGTGTGTGTGTTTTTCTTCCATAAAAACAATAGTGGTATTACGTAAAACCAACAAACTGGTATTTAAAGGGTTAAAATCCTGAAAATGAATGAATTTTTGGTAATTATGATCAGGACTAACGTTAGTAAAAAGATCAATGACAGTGAAAGCGGAAAAAAATATAAATATATATATTTGTATGACCTTTTTATGACATGGACATTTTTGTCCTTTAAGAATCATAATCAGAATGAGCTTTATTGCCAGGTATGTTTACACATACGAGGAATTTGTTTTCGTGACAGAAGCTCCAGAGTGCAACAGAATGACAGTGACAAGACAGGGCACAGATAATAAAAAGAATAATATAAAAATAGACAAAATAGACATTGTACAAAAAAGAAAAAACACTATATATAATATAGACAATTTTGTATGTACAGGTATGATATGTGCAAATTTGAAATGTATATAAGTATGTGTGTTAAATAAATAATGTATACTAGTGTTGTGTGTTCCACGATTATTGTTAAGTGTTCATGAGATGGACCTTTAAGGATTGATGCTCAAGGGTTAACAAAAAAAAAAAGAAAAATGTTAATAGTGCAGGTACAGACTTTTTTCCCCATGAAATGTTATTTCTGTACAAATCAAATGCCACTTTTATTTATTTGCTAAAAACACAAGTCGGCCACATCTTCATCATCATCCTCATCAGCAGCAGCAGCAGCAGAAGCAGTGATTTTCTTCTCCCTCATTTGGACTCAGATGCTAACATGTGCTTGGCTAATTAGCGTATGACAGGTTGCCATTAAAGACCTTCTGTTCGCAGAGCCACTCTTGTCCTGCGCACACAGATACTCACACTCATTACAGGGGTTATTAGTGTCGATTATTATTGTTTTTGTCTGTATTAATTAAGTACTGGCACAAGCACCCTTGGGTCAGTCCACATTTGTCTGCCCTTGTGCCTGTTTGGAGCTCGGAAGAAAACGCGGCACTTAGGTTGATGAATTAATGCAGCTAAAATATGATTATCCATCGGCTGTTTATTTCATTTTTTTTTAAAGTAAACTCTCATGCACACAGGAATAAGAACAGTAGGCTTTTTGTTTTTAAAGGTAAGCTATTGCATTACCATTGCAAATGTGTGCAAATGAAGGAGAGTTTTGTTGAAGGCTTTAGAAGTGTAAGGATGGCTTTCATAATGCATACAGGCTAAAGCCTTTGTTTGCTTGTGTTCGGCTGTAGGAGATGCTGGCATCGTTTAAATAAGCCGGCAAATCTTTCATTCATATCTTAGTTAGATTGACACAGATTAACAGGGTTTATAGCATCAGGGCCATGTTGAATTAAGGGTTAAATTGGGTGCCGATTCAGCATTTTATATGGTAACTCTTCCCCTATGGGAATGAGATTATCTGACGTGAAATAATTTAGTTATGAACTGCTGAAAATAGTAGGTAACATCTGGAGTGATAACTAGAAGGTGACTGCATCGGTCCTCTCAAGGATGCTGCTTAAGGATGCTGAAGTTAAGGTGACTTGGATGAAAGCATTTGCTAAATAGCAAAACTGTTTTCTAAAGTTTCGAAGCTTTTTCACAGTCTCTGGCCTGCGAAGTCTGTATGATGTCAGAGTTCGGTTTGTTTAGTTTATGCGAAAGCTGTTTTCTGAACGTAATAGATTTATTAGTTTCTCACTGTTGACTCCTGAGGTCATGTTTGGCACCGATGTATTCTGTAATTCCAGTCTCTATTTGAAAACAGATGGATAAGGAACAAGAATATGGGTAATAATTAAAAGATTCGGCACACGATGGCACTGCGCAGGCTGACGTGTGTTTAGTTTTGAAACTCAAACACAAATCCTTGCATTTGTCATGTGTTCATTATCACTTACACTGGATAGATATTACAGGCATTATTTCTCTTGGTTTTAGGTAATTTATTAGGGTTTAAGGATTAAAAGTTTTAATCAAATTAATTACACATTGTCATTTAAATAGTCTAATTAATAGCATATTAATCGCACATCAAATTTGTCTGAGACTCACCCCCAAAAGATCATTTAGGTATAAAAACAGTAAAATTGTGAAATATTATTACAATTTAAAATAACAGTGTTCTATTTTAATATACTTTAAAATATAATTTATTTCTGTGATCAAAGCTGTATTTTCAGCATCATTACTCCAGTCTTCAGTGTCACATGATCTTCAGAAATCATCCTAATATGCTGATTTATTATCAGTGCTGGAAACTGTTTTTGCTGCTTAATATTTTTTTGGAACCTGTGATACCTTTTTTTCATATGATTCTTTGATTGAAATCTTTTCTAACAATTTAAGTCTTTACTGTCACTTTTTATCAATTTAACACATCTTTGCTGAATAAACGTTTAATTTCTTTCACAAATAGAACGAAAAAAAACTGACCCCAAACATTTAAACGGTAGTGTATATTGTTAGAACAGATTTCTATTTTAAGTAAATGCTGTTCTTTTTTCACTTTTTATTCATCAAAGAATCCTGAAAAAGTATCTCAGGTTCCAAAAAATATTAAGCAGCAAACAGTTTCCAACACTGATAATAAAGCAGCATATTATACTGATTTCTGAAGATCATGTGACACTGAAAACTGGAGTAATGATGCTGAAAATACAGCTGCGCATCACAGGAATACATTACAGTTTAAAGTATATTATTATAAAAAAACAGCTATTTTAAATTGCAATAATATTTCACAATTTTACTGTTTTTTTTCTGTATTTTTGATCAAATAAATGCAGGCTTGATGAGCAGAAGAGTCTTCTTTAAAAAGTAATACAAATCTTACTGATCCCAAACTTTAGAACGGCACTGTAAGCTTAACAACTACCTCACTAACTATTAATTAGCAGCAAATTAAGAGTTTATTGAGACAAAAGTCTCAATTAATAGTGAGAATTGGTGCCCAAACTAAAGTGTGACCATATTTCTATATGTGTAACATTTTCATTCAGCATCTTTAAGTTAGGGGTGGCACGATACCATTTTTTCAGAACCGATCTCAATCCGATATCAGCACCGTTTTTTATTTTTTTTATTTCTATAACTCAGTGTGTGTTGACCTGATCATCACTCTTTTGTGTATTACACTCAATCTACTAAATATGGACAACTTCATTATAAAAAAAATAACAAATGAAAAAAGATATAATCATAATCTATGAGAAAAATACTATTATAAACTAGGTTAGTGGATAATTCAGCAGCAAAAGTTACTCTAAAAAATAATGAGTTCACAATAATTTATCAAATCTAAACAGTTAGAGAAAAAACATTATTTAGTGGGGGGAAAAATAAAAGTAAATAGGTGTAATCTGGTAAAATGTTACACATTGCTCTTTGTATTGTAATATACATTCATGAAAAACAAGTAAATGTAATTATATATAAATATATGCAATAAATTAAATGCATTTATTTTACATTTATAGCACAGTAATGAGGCAGCAACTTATGATAGATAAGACAGAACAAGAAAGGCTATTAACAATCTTTCATTGCGCAAAAGTATTATAACATGAAAGGCTCCTATACGGAGCGTCACAAAGCGCTTATACGCATCCCGTGCACAGAATGCAACACGGCGTCACAGCGCAGCACTCCGCATAGAGAAGTTCAAAGCACAAAGGGAAGAGATAATGTAATGTATTATGTCTGCACGATAGTTTATTTAGCCTTTTCTTTAACAGTTTTAAATTTCAGCTACTGTGCTCGTGAAGAACAATTCATAGTGCTCTCTACTCCAGTGTAGTGATCTCTAACAGACACCCGATAGAAAGTAACATGATTTAGAATTAGCTCTAAACTCCAGCAAGATAAAGTACTTTTATGCAAAACCTCTGATGTTAATCTACAGATCAAGTATAATATTAGGAACATTTAATCATCTTGGAGAGAGTTTTGTCGTCTTGACTGTCGTAACCGAACGCGACGCGCAGTGTGAGTGCTGGAGGATGACAGACAGCTGCAGCGGAGACAAGAGTTTACATGAACTTGAATTTAGCGACTTAACTATTCTGTACGTCACATGAAACTATGGAACGGTCTCAGAACACTTGAAATATAGTGCAAGGAAACTTTATGGTGCTTTATAATGTTTTTGTGCCTTTCGTGGGGCTTAACAATAACACAGAATAGTATACGCACAATATCGGATTTTGATCAGTCTCGTCTGACCGATACCCCGATCCAGCAGAAAATGCCAGTATCGGAGCCGATACTGATACTGAATATCGGATCGGTGCACCCTACTTTAAGTTTAGTATGAAACATATGGTCCTTAAGTTTTAGCTGTCTTAAAACATATTTTAGTGAAACATCTAATGTGCACTTCACTGTAAGTTGCATTGTTTACTACTGACTGTAAAAAGTACTAAATTGGAAGAAGATCATGTGTGTTTTGGATGTTAAATCAAGCAGGTTTTGAATGAACCATTCGCTGTATTACAAGTGACTTAAATTAAAATCCTCTCATTAGTAAGCGTGCTGGTATTAGTTTTCGCTGTATTCTTTATTTTGAGGCGTGTTATTGGATTTGATTTCTCTCGGGTTGAGCCTGATCAGTGAAAGCTGACTGAACAAGCCTAAAGCGAAGCGGGTTACCTGGGTCGGGCCTGCGATCCGTCACTGTCGCGTTAAAAAGGTTTGGGTCTAATAATGGCGTTTGGGATGAGGCAGACTGATAAATCAGGTGTGAATTGAGTGGACAGCTCTCTTTGATTGATACACTTATATATATATATATATATATATATATATATGAAAAGAGATGTTTGAGTGCAGAAGCCAGTGCTTTTAGTTCAATCTCAATGAATCTGCCGTATAGATTTCTAATATGAATAATCTTTGCTGAAAATGTTTGCCTAGACGATTTTGTATTTTTAATGTTTACTGCTTGTAAACACTCAAATTGGGTATTTGTGAATGTTCTTAGATATTAGTAACATAAATGACTTTCAAACATAGATATTCAAACATATTTTGGTGAAACATGTAAAATGCCTTTTCTTGTACGTTGCATTGTTTGCTACTGACTGTTTTCACAGATGTTTATTTTAGTAATAGTTTTTGTCTTCTGACCAGAAAATATTTTTTCAATGTAGTCAGAATGTTGTCATGTCATGTTATTGTTTTAGTCAATTAAATAGTTTTTGTTTTCAGCAAATTTTAACTGCCACATAATTATAGTCAATAAAATGTGTCAAACTGTAGTAGACCTGTAACCAAACATTTTCAAAACACACACCCACCCACAAAACACATTTATTAATCATGTTTATACCATGGTCTATCTAAATACTCAACTCTGATTGGTTGGAATATGTGCGTTAAAACTATTTAATGCACAGTTAGTTCCAGTCAGTTTAAAATTAATGCGCTGCCTTCATTATATCACACGTACACTCATACAGGCATCTTGTCATGTTCTTGTCAACAGTATGTTTAAATTAAAATTGTTTAATTAATGTCATAATTCGTATTTGACTCTTTCACTGCAGGAAAGATGTGCGTGTGGTATTTGGGAGACCGCATGATGTGTGAGCAAATGTGTTTTTCATCCGACCGCTTTTCTCTTTTGCTGCATTGAGGAGTGCTTTAACTAATCGAATCATTCTTAGAACGGTTAAGTGATTATTTGGAGGAACGACAGCCTGCATTTACCTTTAATTAAGAAGTTGTATTAAGATTTGTGCTAACTAAAAGTTAAAACATTGAAACATACTTTATAAATTCAATTGATTTATCTTCACTGAGCTGTGGAGTTTTACAGGTAAAACAACATTAAAGGGGTTTTGAATTAAAAGTTTAATTCACTTTAAAATATTATAGGGCTACCGTCCCCTCCACTTCTATAGGGCTGTGCATCACCAACTACCTCATAATAGAATACATATTTAATTTTAATTTCGGAGTTTTGATATTCTTCCTTATCTGAAAAATTTGAAGATGTAATTTCATGATATATACAGATAATTTCCTTTCTAAAAAAATAATCATTAAAAAAAGAGAAAAAAAAAAAATCTGCTCTTTAATATACAATTCTGTACAATTCTGTTATGTTACTTCTAGCATTCCAATTTACAAAATTAAAATTAAAATCTTTTTGTCACATTTCCATACTGGTTATTTATATGGCAATGCTTAATTGAGCTTTGATACATGTAAATATCTAAGTTTTGAAAGCACATACACTGCAATAGCATTTGTATAAATAATGCTAAGAGATTATTTTTTTTAAATCAAATAAAAAAAAAGAGTTTAAGCTTATAAACTAAATCCGCCGGTAAATGTCAGCAAGCCACTGTCTTAATGAGTGAGTCATTGATTTCAAACACTGATTAATTCAGGACTTATGACTTATTAATAAGTCGTTGAATCATTGACTCGCCTGTTTCATTCAAAACCGAAGATTTCTGTAACTTATAAGCAACAAAACATTGTTATATGTTGCTTTTGAGGAGCACAGCTGTGGCCATATTTTGAACTATTTTCATTAGCGAAATAGAGGGGGGGGGGAGCCAATATTGTGTCTAAAATATATATTGAACTGTTGTATAAAATCAATAAGACATTTGCAATTGTACTGATCTTTATGAAAAACTATACTCTTGCTCATGAGATTGCTTAAAATATAAAACAAAAAAGGACACTTTTTGCCCCATATCTTGAATTTTATAGTCATCCTAACTGCATTCTATAAGCTTCATCAGGCAGTAAAAGTATGACCTCTCAAGGCTTGCTTTTGTTTTTTGTAAAGTGGGAGACATACAGAATAATGTGAGCTTGCACATTTATTTACTGTACTATGGTAGACAATGTCTCGGTTACTTGTGTAACCCTCGTTCCCTGAAGGAGGGAATGGAGACGAATTGGGATCTTGCCCGAGAGCCCAATCACCTTCGAGTGTAAACTAAACAAGCCAATGACAGTTGGCGTGCATGTTTCGCCACACGCAGCGCGGGTATAAATGGAGAGAGCGTGCAAACGCACATCAGTTTTTCGCTGAGGAGCCGAGACTATGTGCCCCGGCCGTACAGCGGTGGTACAGAAACTGTAGCGACGGGACGTAACGTCTCCGTTCCCTCCTTCAGGGAACGAGGATTACACAAGTAACCGAGATGTTCCCTTTCAGTCAGTCACGTTCTACATTACGTCAGTCGTGACTGACGAATTGGGATCCGTATGGAAAACGCCACTATTGCTGACCCCCTCCAGTGCCCTGCGGAAGCCAGCAAGTCCCCCCACACCAGCTGGGGCGGAAGATAGGACAGCAGCTAGGCAGAGGTGTCCGCCACTGCTGTTCCATACAGTGGTACATTGGATAACACTGGGAAAGCGTACCCAGTTGGGAACGCTACGGAAGCCACATCCTGCGCATAGGAGGTATCATGTGGAATTACGCATATGGACTGGCCCAGGGCAGTGCTACATATGGAAGTCCCTGCGGTAGACTCAACCCGTCTGGGGTGAGATGACTACGCAGCAGAGATGGCAGTGAACGACTGCCAGGGAAAGACATGGGCTTACCGTGAGGGGAGCCGTACCGTGGAAGAATACACATGTGGGATCACCCGAAGGGGGAATCACTACACACGGGCACCTAGCGACATACAGAATAATGTGAGCTTGCACATTTATTTACTGTACTATGGTAGACAATGTCTCGGTTACTTGTGTAACCCTCGTTCCCTGAAGGAGGGAATGGAGACGAATTGGGATCTTGCCCGAGAGCCCAATCACCTTCGAGTGTAAACTAAACAAGCCAATGACAGTTGGCGTGCATGTTTCGCCACACGCAGCGCGGGTATAAATGGAGAGAGCGTGCAAACGCACATCAGTTTTTCGCTGAGGAGCCGAGACTATGTGCCCCGGCCGTACAGCGGTGGTACAGAAACTGTAGCGACGGGACGTAACGTCTCCGTTCCCTCCTTCAGGGAACGAGGATTACACAAGTAACCGAGATGTTCCCTTTCAGTCAGTCACGTTCTACATTACGTCAGTCGTGACTGACGAATTGGGATCCGTATGGAAAACGCCACTATTGCTGACCCCCTCCGCGTTTCTGCGTCAACATCCTGAACGGGAGCTTGTGAAGGACCCGGTTCAGCATGCGCAGGTCCAGGATTGGTCGTAACCCACTGCCTTTCTTGGGTATGATGAAGTATGGGCTGTAAAAACCTGACCTCATCCCGGCTGTATCGTGTCCTTCGCCAGCGGGACCGCGATCTCTGCACGCAAGACAGGAGCATCCCTGTCCAGCACAGAGGAGAACCGAATGCCCCTGAACTTGGGAGGGCGCCGGGCGAATTGAATCGCATAGCCGAATCTGACGGTTCACATGAGCCAGCGAGACGGCCTGGGGCACACTAACCAGGCCCCCAGCGACCGAACAGGCGGGACTAGGGAAACCACCGACGTACCCGCAGTGGGGCAGCGCAGTGGAACACAGGGACCCAACCCGGGAGGCTTCCGTGCATCCCAGGGTAACAAAGACAATAAAGACGGGTATTGTGCACCAGTTGCATGTTAGCTTTGTCTATGCATTTTATCACTTCTTTCGTTCTGCTACAAAGAATAATGTCCAAGCAAGCCTATAACCTAAAACCGGCTGAATAATAGTAATTTCTGGCTTTATCTCTATTCTGCATCAAATGTACACAATGCATACAAACTAAACAGTCAACATTCACAATTGTGGTCAATACCAATCTGCAAAACCAAGTGTTCTGATGTTAATTGGCACTCGTCTTGTGAATATGATTCAGACATCAGACATGAATTGCATGCACCATATTATATACATTTTGTGTTTGGAAGGTACTTGCGTCTGCAAAGCGATGTGGATAAGACCTTTAATTACATGTTGTGAAGTTTACAGGGCAAAAGATCTGTTATATGGCGGCATGTGATGTCACTGATCTTTGCTTTATTTTCTTTTATATTGTTGCTGTGTTTATTCTTTGAATGGCTAGCATTGGTATTGCATGTATTTTTTTTTACAGGAGGAGCAGGAAATCAGCTATTTTCAGTTATTTTTTTCTCTGGGATCTCTCATGTGCTTTGCTCATGGGGCTCACAGTGGGGGTTAACGTCTCTCTCCATAACCCCTCCTAAACACGCTGGCGTAGCTCCAGAGAGGGACCTAACAATATGAACATTAGCCGAGTCGATGCAAACCTAAGCCTAAGCTTCTTTTAGCATGTGTGTTCTGGCATGGTTCAGGTGTGTGTTCTGCGTTTCATCAAATCAAGATGCTCTAGTATCCTCAATCTAAGAGACAGCTCTCCACTCATCCTCGCTCTTTCTTCTCTCCCTCGGTCCCGAGTGTGTGCTTTTTTATTATCTCCTCTAAAGGCTAGTCAAACGCTGCTGGCCTTTGTTGTCAGAAACTTTTATTTACCAAAGAGGGGAGTAAGTGAGTGACATGGCAGGGGTCTTTTATCCCCAGCTAGCCGCGAGCGCAGCTCTCTCTCGCTGCCCCATCACCCCTCCATCCAGCGGTTCCTTCAGCACATCCAGCAGCAGCTGTCTCCCCTGGGCAGCGCTGTCTGCAAACGCTGCCTTACACATGCACACACCATCCACCTGGTTATTTTTAGCCATGCACATGCACAGACTCTGTGTTTGTACCGGGAGTGCACATTTTGGCTGTTACTTTTAACCAATTTAAATTGATTCTTTGTTAATTGAACTTTAATAAATTATGCATTAAAGGCAAAATAAAAATGCCAAACCATCTTCCTTTCTGTCTGCATTGGGATCTCAGGTTGCAGCACTTTCCTCATTAAAATGTGTCATAATTTAAAGTTTAAATGATCATGAAAGATGTATATGCTGGCCATTATTGAAAGCAATGGTATGGTTAATTTCATTTCTCAAAAAAAAAAAAAAGGAAAGCATGCAGAATCTGAATCACGATTGATGCAAAGAGCTGCAGAGAACAGAAATATCTCATTCGATTCTCACATTATTAATGAAAGGGAATGCCCGACGATTGATTTCCATCCAAAGCAGCAGAGAATTAAAAAATAATAATAATAAAAATACACACTTGTGGAGCAGACATGAGAGTGGTTTCTGCCACAGTAAGCTCACTGTGAATTACAGTCCGTATCCAGACTTTAGCGAGCATGTTTAAAGGGATAGTTCACCCAGAACCAAAAAGAAAATACTTTAAAAATGTCTTAGTGTTTGATTTTGTCCATACTTGTCCATGCAGCTCTTTTTTATTATTTGTGCTGCTTTGTAGCATCTCCTCTAAAGACTAAAATAACACACTAGAGAAGCCAGTTCAACAGTCTCATTTCAGCAGTTGACATTAAAATAACCTTTGCGATTATTTCATTGGTTGAATTTGATCATTATTACTTAATGTATGTTATTATTAATGTATTTTTTGGGGATGCACAATATTCAGTGTTTGTATTTATATGGATTCTTTAAAAATGAATTTGAAGAAATGAGTACTCAGGCGAGATGAGTAAAGAGCAGAAATCTGCAGAAAAATTGCTTTTATTTGTGCAGTTGTGCCTTTGTCACTCTCGTAAACACAGAATTGGCCTTATAACAGCAGTTACTTAACCACTGCCATTTACTTCAAATTCAGTTTATCATAGTTCATCATCGCGCATAAAACGGAATCAGTCAGTATCAATCAATATGTTACGTTTAAACACTAAATATAATGGTAGAAGACAAGAAAATTGTTCAATATAAGTGTCAAGAAGTCGAAAAGCCCACGTGTCATAAACATTGATATTAACACTTGAAAAATGTGTAAAGGACACTTTGCAGATGCAAACTGGGACAAAGATCAATGTCAAAGAAGGAAGTCTGATCTAATGCTTGCATTTTTCTAGATTACTGGCTGAATGGAACGAACTAAACTCCATTAACTAGCCACTCTGGATAACTAGTATCCAAATTACATGTACCAAAATAACACATTTTTGCCATAGTTAAAGTTTGTCATTGATGTGCTTGGCTTCTCAGTTCAGTGATTTGATTGGCTATTTGTGTTGTTTGTGTGTGTGCAGAACAGAATTAGGCACTAAATGGTAAAGTGACAACTGAATATATTAGGGTAACCCATTAGATGCTTAATTATTAAAGCTATCAGTGCTTTCCCAACACAAGTTTCCCCCATAGTTATAACACTGTTCATCCATCCTTATGTGTAGACATTCATGAGTCCCTACAGTGATTGCTAGTATAACCTTTGAAGAAATGATTGTGTTCGGTCCGTCACGTGAGCGTCCATTGAGAGCATCGTGTTGTGGGAATTAAAGACATGGCTGGCTGCTAATTCACCGTGAGCTCCGTTTACTTCATCCTATTCAAACTTGCGTGTGGCGGCAGCCTCCTTTTCAAGCCTCTGCTATTGGAAACTAATATAAAATGAATTGGTCTCTCGTTCCAGCTGTCCATCCCCCATTTAAGCCCTTCTTGAAGTTCTTCCAAATTGCGTTTTAAATGCCAATTAGGAGGTTGAATGCAGTAAAATAAAAGCCAGTGCGAGTAGAATGGCCTCACCTTCTGGCTGACCAGGCTTCTAAGAGCACATGCCGAATCTTTGGCTCCGAGCACGACTTTGAAAGAAAATATCCTGCCTAATGAACACATTAATTAGAACCATAACTATTTATAAGATGATAATTAGAAACGAAGCGGGGTAAACTGGCCTCTTCCTGTAATTAATGGTGGATTGCGGGCCGTAATTAAGTGGGGTTTTGAAATGCATTAAGGTGAAGTACAGAGGCACGCAATGGCTTTGTGATCACTAGCATAATTATTCGCTGGCCGTTTGAGCCGCGCTCACTCTGAGCCCACTAATCAGCATCATTGCGTTGTTATATGTGCACTTAAAAAGACAAGCCACTGCAATAACTGCCTAATTATTTCTAATTGGCAGGTCCAAACGCAGCCTCTGTGTTGTTGGTATGAGCCGGTATTTAGTGGATCTGCTGGGGCCGATTGCTTTGAGAGGAGGCAACCTCAACCCGAGGGCTGAAATGTGCAACAATTTCTGCTCCGCACTCCAAGCATTCAATAATCACTGTGCTCCGGGTTCAGCTTTTCCCGCTCCTCGCTCCACTGATCATAAACGCTCTGCCTTCGCGCCATGATGGAATTTGCGACTAAATTATTTCAGTATGTTTTGAAATATCACAAAGTTCTGTTCAGAACTTATACTAAACGAAAAATAAATACACAATTCTCGAAGAATAGTTTAATATTAAATGACTGTTTGACTCGCCTGTCTGTGCTGCGTCTCTCTACTTTGGCGAAGCTGTAGTTACTTGAGAAACAGAAAAAAATTACATATGCTGTAACTTTTCCGTTAAGCTGATAAATCACAGGACAGCGTTGACAATATTTTTTGCACTCCTGAATGTTTCTATGTGCGTGTGATCTGTACGCTATGTGCAAGCTTGTGTGTTGTGTGCATGTGCAGCAATGTAGCAGCACTTTAGTTTAGAGCGGAGACCTGTACAATAAACGTTTAAAACGTGATTTCACCCAATCAGTATTCAGTATCCACATGCTACAAACAAACATGCCTGCGATATAACCATTATAACCTTCAGCTTCTTTCTGATTTGAGTGATCCACATATCTGTCAAGCTAGCTAATGATGTTTAATGTGTGAGTTTTTGATAAAATGCAGTTATATTATCGGCTGTTGGCACGAATTGTGCTCGTGATGGAGAAATGGACAAATTCTTTAGGTATTCGAAACGAAATGCCAAGAGAAATACAAACTTACTGCAAACCTTCAGTAAATAAATAATTCATTAAATAATAAAAACGGACTTAATTGGTTTAATCTTGCTTTATTAATCAATATCCTTACTGCTAACTTTTGTTGATTTCTACAACAAAAAAGTGCAAGTGCATTCTATTCGTATCCACATTATTTTGCAATGTGGATGTAAGCTATTTTCCATGAATGTTCAAGACTTCTGATTCTTTTGCCGCTGTACGTGAATAACCAGAAGAATAACAAAGTGCAGTATACAGTAAAACTATTAGCGCTACAAACCAGTGTGTTTATAATTACGACAATACCTTAAAATAATATAAGAAATGCCAATTTGCATTTTCAAGCAGCATAACTAGCGGTTTTAATGATTTGTTAATGATTGACAAAATTCATAGCTAAATATGCATCACTCCAGAGATCAGCGATGGACTTCAGTTAGGATGAATTGTTGTTAAAAGATCATGAAACCCCTATTTGAGCAGCAGTTAGTTCTCACCGCAGTTTTGAGAAATGCTAAAAAAAGTAGAAGTGGAGGCAGAAAAAGAGGGACAGAAAACACAACAACAGCTTCTGATCCTGTCAGTCTCGTTATGCTCTCCTTGAGTTCAAAGAAAGCAAAAGAATCAAAGGTTACACTCATGGTATGGATGAATTGCATTTATGGAAGAGTTTATGCCATGCAAAAAAATGCTAAATTAACCAGTTTTCTCTTCAGTTAAATTAACTTGTAGTCTATATTGTGCGACACAGAAACTTCTGTTAAAATCGTAGAAATTGTAGTTTAGTGTTTCATGATACTTTGACTCCAAACTACTTAAGTGCCTTTGACCTGACCTCGATTCTAGGAGGGACATTATCAACAACACACTCCACTGTACATAAACCTCGGCAGACGATATGTGATGGACATTATAAACAATCATTTTACAGCTTGATTAATATCCAACAATTGTATACGATTCTTAGCAAATACACTGCTGTTCAAAAGTTTGGCATCAAGATTTTTTATGTTTTTTAAAGAAGTCTCTTCTGCTTATCAAGGCTGCACTTATTTGATCAGAAATACAGAAAAAAAGTAATATTGTGAAATATTATTACCATTTAAAATAATGGTTTTCTATATTAATATACTTTAAAATATAATTTATTTCTGTGATCTTCAGAAATCATTCAGAAAAAAAATACTTACCTCAAACTTTTGAACGGTAGTGTGTATTGTTACAAAATATTTCTTTTTTTAATAAATGCTCTTCTTTTTAACTTTTTATTCATCAAAGAATCATGTAAAAAGTATCACAGGTTAAAAAAAAATATTAAGCAACACAACAGTTTCCAGCACTAATAATGAATCAGCATATTAGAATGATTTCTGAAGATCATGTGACACTGAAAACTGGAGTAATGATGCTGAAAATACAGCTTTGATCACAGAAATAAATTACAGTTTAACAGATATTCACATAGAAAACCATTATTTTAAATTGCAATAATATTTCACAATATTACTCTTTATTCTGTATTTCTGATCAAATAAATGCAGCCTTGATGAGCAGAAGAGACTTCTTTAAAAAAACATTTCAAATACATTTACACAACAGTTCCCTCACATTCAGAATGTTTTTATTTTTCATTTGTATTTTGGTCGGTTTAGTCTTTCTGAATGGATTCGTACTGTAGCTTTATGCAGTCCTTTGGCATCTCCCTGTGGTCTTTATATAACAGGTTGACTTGTGCTTATTTCTTAAATTTACTGTATAATTGAGATGAGTACTTTTAAGTTGTAAAGAATATCTGCGGTGACATTTTTGCAAAGTATGTTTGCAAAGAAGAACACTGAAGGTTTAAATCTGTCTTGTATTTTAAAAAAATTGTAACATGGAATTAAAAACAACACTAGAATACAATGTAGCGTCTGGACCAATCAAACACACAATATATATTTTGTTAGCTAGATTTAACAAATACTTTGTAACCCCCCTCAGTTAACAAGCCATATGAGGACCTATGGACCCTTCTCCCCGAAACAGGCCCCTGGTTCCATGGCAACCAACGCGGATATCACTGGGTTTATTGCCCAGTGGAATGTGAGCAGAGAGACTCTCGTTGCATTTTCCATAGCAAGAGGCACAATGCACAGTAGAAATTGACTTTTCTACTAATTAATTCATAGGAAAACCTTTCTTTGAATGGACAGTGTATCCTTCAGGTCATTGTGTATATTATTGTCATCGTGTATTTTTCCCATGAGCTGATTCATTACAACAATGTTTTTTTGTAAATAGAAAAAATTGGGGGGCCTTGCAGTATTGATTCGGAGAGGAGGGTGGTCTTGAATAAAAAAAAAAGAGTTGAGAATTACTGATGCACATTGTATAAAATACTACTAAAATACTACTACTAATACTTCACTGAATTCACACATTACACATTCTTTTTCCAGACACCCTTCGGGTTGGATACTAATATATACATCACTGGCAGTTGGTGCATAAAAAAAGGGACAGAAGTCAAAGGAAAGAGTGAGCATCAAAGACATTTTATTATAGTCCATGGAGTTCAGGAGATCCACTGACCTGTTGAAGTACTCATGTCTTGCTTCAAAGCCACGGATCTGCCATCACCCTCTCTCCTCAATAGCACTTTAGCAAATTGTGCTATAGTCAAGTTCACAGTGAACCTGCACCTCGGACAAAAGTCTGGATTTTCAAGCACGAGGAAGACAGAGGGAGCACAAATAAAGCTTAAAGCTGAATGATGTGCTTCTTGACTGAAACTCTTGACACCCCTTAGAAAATAATGAAACACTTTCCTGATACTTGCAAGTCATTTTCTGAAATATGAGTGAAATACTTTCTTTCATAAACCTCATTAGAAGTGGACTGAGCTGTGATTAGACACAACAGATGCATTCGGCTACAGCGGAGGACATTCCTGTCATTTAGATGTAGGCATTCTGTGGTTGTATATGATCTCACACTATTATCAAATGTAGCATTTCCCTTTTGCTCTGAAACGACGTTCTGCACAGGTATTGGTGGGTTTTATGTGGCTGCTCGTTTAGTGTTTAATTAAGTGTGGTTTTTCCTTCAGTAGTGGAATGAGTGTCTGCTCTCTGTCACAGCGCTCTAGTTTTATGGCTGGCCCACTTAGTCTCAATATTTATGCTTTTTCTTGTGTGAGTGCTTAAATTGAAACGTAACCCTCCACATTTAAACAATAAAAGTCCTCAAGGCCCGCCCTTCAGATCTGCCGTCACTTCATAAATACCTTATCATAAAAAGAACAGAAAAACCATCATGAGTGCACCTACTAATTAAAAACACATGCCTGCGACATTATTTAAAAATTCGCTCTTCTTTTGCCCTCAACCTGAAGAAATGAAAAAAAGAGAAAAACAGTCATTGCTAATTTATATTTTACTTCTCAATGGAAAAAATCTGTAATGCACTACATCTTCAGAAGTGGATCTTGGACAGGAGCAGTCGCTCATATGATTGTGTGTGTTGACAGTGGTGAGTTAGCACCTATTGACTTTCTGACCTTTTACCTCTCTTTGACCTCTGCGTGCGGTGCCCTCTGTGCCAGTAATAGGGATGTAATACAGTCTCAGTGTTGCTGGTTAGATAGGAGCGTTTATGGTGTCTCTGTTCTCGTCGAGTGATGGCGGTCACATATGCTGCCACACTGTTTTTACACATTTATTTATATCCCTGAACTTTTGAAACAATTGATCAGAGCCTTCTGAGAGACCTTTGAACTCGACTAAATGACACACAGCCTTGTAAGTGTGGGTGGCCCAAGTGTGAGCTGATTTCCTCTCGTCTGCATTCATACAGTCCACACTAGCGTTTTCCAGAAGCTTCAAAGTCTAAAATTATCTTAATGCACATGCATGAAATACATTAAAATCGCACTGAGATGATACCAAGTGTAATCGAGTTCTCATGCTGTTATCATTTTATTAGCATTAAACATTTCACCAGGTCACACATAATCGCCATGCAATGTTTGATCTAAAACGCAAGCTGCCCGCATGCATTTCAAAGACCAGTTTTCACAGGCAAAAACACTGTGTGGACAAAAGGCTAAAACTTGAGATGTATCCATTAATTTAGTTGACGAATAATTTTCGTCATAATGTTCGTCAACGACATTTTTTTCACTGACGACAACGAACTAAAACTCTTTTTGAATGACAAAAACTATGACGGAAATATATTGACATTTTCGTCAACGAATAAAAACGAGACGAAAATGTTAGGGAGGGAGGCTTTGGAAAGAGATTCATTCAATTTCCAAACGAATCTGCTGCGTGGTTCCGAGGTCAGATGCGTACATATGAACCGGCGGGACATAAGCTAACATACACTTGCTGCACGTTAAATGTTCAAAAATGTCAATATGTGGGAGTAAGAGAAGAGCAGACATATGGATAAATCTGACGACGCAAGAGAGAACTCAATTCGGTCCGGTTTTCTGAGCGCAGACACTGAAGCATACACACACACAGAAAGCGCCTCTCACAGCGCGTGAGTACACTTTCGCTTCGCATGAACGGAGAATTACACACAAAATGATGTTGAATTTTCCGTTTTGAGGAGTATTCACGTAAACACAGTTGATTACGTCTTAAGTGAACATAAACAGCAGGGAGAACGTGCATCAGAACATTACATCCATTGCAGCTGTGCATTCGGTTTTAAAGGGACAGCAGCCTAATTTAGTTGCTATTGTCCGAGTCATTGATGTTAATCAAGCAACAAAAGAAACACAGAAAATCACTCACTGCTCTTGACTGAAAAACTTTAGTAGCCCTAAAGATTAATCTAAATTTATTTACAGAAATAAATATGTCTGCTTGAAAGAATGAAGAATACGGTAAACAAGTTGCTATAAAGAATGCATAATTAGCCTAAATAACCATTGATATTTCATTAAAAAGAAGACCATGTTCTTGTTCTTTATGAGAAGTGGTTTTATTTAATTTTAACATAAAGGCATGTTGTGTGTCACCGCAGTTAAATCGGTGTCTATCATGATAAAACCTTAATATCAAACCTATATAATGTGTTTGGAAATTTTAGAGAAATGCTTAATAAATGCACTGTAACTAAACCCATTAGATTTTAGCCGACTGAATTTACTGTAGATTTAGTCGACTAAAATCTTATGATATTTAGTCGACTAAAACGTGACTAAAACTAAAAACGATTCAGGTGACTAAAATATGACTAAAACTAAATGGCATTTTAGTCAAAAGACTATGACTAAAACTAATTCAAAATTTGCTGTCAAAATGAACACTGATCCGGATTAGTGCAGGCAAAATCTCAGAGGCATTGAAGTTAATAAACAAATCAATAAATACAGTGAGATCCAGTAAATTCCTTTTTTCATGCACTTCTTAGGTTAATGAATTGTAAATTACAGATCTGTCTTATATTGCTCATCAAATTGGTGCTAACTAGTTTAAAACACTCCCCCATTTAAAGAAACACTACTATACAAAGGCAAGGCACAGTAACTTCACCAGCACTCATCTGGAAAAAAAAGCTTGAGAAACAGACTGATCCAAAATTTATTTTTTTTTTTAAATCATGCATTCTCCAACAAAATACGGGTTGCTATTGCATTAAAACATTTAATTACAGTACTATTAATTTGTAGCCCCCCCCCTCCCCTTTTATCTTTGTGTGATAAATTGTGTTGTGTGTAAAAGGAGCAGCGAACATGCGCAGAAAGAAGCAGCTTGGGAAATGTTCTCATCAGCTCTGGTAATTAGAGGAATCTAAATTACACTTGCGTGGCACTGCATTTAAAGAGCACTCAGAACGTCCTGAATTGTTAACATTGTTCATTATGTGGAAACGCTTGGGAACAAGAAGGAACAGCTGTTTGGAGCACTGTAGGAAACCCACATCGCTTATTCAAGGTGAACTTCAGTGCTCTGGAATAAAAATAGTGAGACGTTGTGTCACGCTAATTAAGCGGAAGCTGTTTGTTGAGTTTTTCTTCACGAGTAGACTAGAAGTGCATGGCTAATATAGTTTTTTGTCAGTTTCTTTTTCAACTCTAACTTCACTTTTACAATATAAGCAACACAACTAAACTAGAATCCCTAAAGATGGCTCACTGTCAATGTTGAAACAGAATTGGGACTTGCAGCAATATCGCATTCTACTTGCCTTGTTTGCAAATCATTATTCAATGAAAAATGGTGGCAAAGATTTTGGATTGAACATTGATGTAACTGGACATCAGTTATCACAGACGGGACAGATCGTTGTCTGAAGCCTGGGCTGTGCTTTGTTTTTTATTCTGCCATCCGTTGTTTTGATTATCCTCCGCTGATCGTGAACGTGCGAACACGTTACGACTGTAGTTAGTGCTTCTCCGCTTCACCTGCAGAGGACGGAGTTTCATATTTATACTCTTTCAAACTCCAAGTGTACAAAAATGGGTACCTTCTGACTTCCTCACCTATCCGTTTTTTTGTTTCTTTCTTCTTCAGCTAATTCTTAAAAACAACAGCCCAACTGTGAGTCTTGTCACCTTGCTGGGGATAAAATGTATTACATCTACTGTACAAAGTAATGTAGCAGCAAACAAACACTTGATGATACTGTCAGCTTAGGACATTCAATAATTGTAGTTATTGTTTTGCGTTTAGGGCTGAATATTTCACCCAGAGAAGCTAATAGTGCCATTATTTACTCACCTTAATGTCCAAACCCTTATAACGAAGTTATAACGAAAACCCTCTTCTATATAGTTCTCAAGTGTCATTCTCCGTTCCATTTATTAGACCTGGAGTGTTCAGCTCAGGCATGTTCAGTTATAACACATGCCAGAACCAAGGGTGTTTTAATTATGTATTTGGATTCAGACAGTCTTAGACACTGAACTATCCTATAGAACTAAATGAATATTCAAAAATTAATCAATAAATAAATGCCAGCACTACTGGTCTGAGATGGCATAAGGATGAGTAAATAGTGACGTAATTTCTTAAACGGCTCTTAAACTGTAGTTTGCCCATGTAATTGAAAGCAGGAAATGACAACTTACTTTGTTTGGTAGAAAGAAAATGATGCACTTCCTAAAACAATACTATTGTGATAATGTTTAAAAAGTAGAGTACGATAGTTGTCTGAAAGCTTGAATATGCTCTCACTGTTAAAAAATAATATATATATATATATCGATTTTACAAGAAAAAAGTTCTTCATCACATCACAAAAACAAGGGCAGTGATTTGGAAGTGAGAACTGAAGTTTTTTCATCAAACATGTATAATAAATTAGTGTTTACTGTTTGACTGCATTACAGTGTGGACTGAGTGTGTGTGTGTGTGCGCGCACGTTTTTGTGACAAATGAGGACATACATTTGTATAATGACAAAGGTATGACATATGTATTACAAGGAGAAGGTGACTTTTCAGGACATTACCCCATGTCCCCACTTTTCAAAATGCTTATAAATCACACAGAATGGAGTGTATTGAAAATCTGAAATAGCA
>NW_015505432.1:902816-931480 GCF_001515645.1 Sinocyclocheilus grahami
GTGTGTGTGTGTGTGTGTGTGTGTGTGTGTGTGTGAGTGAGTGTGAGTGTGAGTGTGTGTGTGTGTGTGTGTGTGTGTGAGTGTGAGTGTGTGTGTGTGTGTGTGTGTGTGTGTGTGTGTGTGTGTGTGTGTGTGTGTTTGGAAATGAAACGAGGAGAGAAAGCGCCACAGCAGGAATAAATAATCATTTGTCCAGGTTAGGATTCCAGCGGTGTGTCTTACGTCTGTTAGTTGCACTAGTGCTATCATTCGCCGCCATTAATATCCAATTTCATATGAAGCAAGAAACCTTGTTTAGCAGGAATAAAATATGGTCAGATAACAGCAGGACATCATCCTGCTCACATAATTACCCAAACGCGGCGCGGGGAGGGATCAGATCCGCGGCTGGGCAGGGGGCATCGGCGATAAGCGCCCGGCGCGCTCCCACACACTGGTAATTACTTTATTGATAATTTGCAGGGAAAATTGCCTGAGCCAATCGTTGCTGCTAGATTTAATGGATTGGAGAAAAAAAGTTAAAAAAAAGCACCTTTCAAAAGGATTTTAAATATTTTTAGGCCGTAGGGGGAAGGCTTTTCCTCTGGCGATAATAGCTGAAAGTCATGTAAAATAGCCCACTCTTGGCATGATGCTGCTGGATGCATGTGTGCTTGTGGCAGGGGATGTTTATCTGGCCACCCTGCATTAACACATTTACCCCCTCGCCTTAAATGAGGTCATAATTCTCTAAGGGTAAGGCCTTGGTAATGAAATTGACATTTAGCAGCCGCACCACAGTCTATTAACTACAATAAATTTAATTTGCAACAGGCCCAGAAGTGAGCTGGGCTGCGGAAAGAGAGAAAGAGATGAAAAAGCGGCGAACCGACGGTGCTGGTGTTTATTACATGCGCCTGGCCACAAGTACATTTGCTAAAATAAGACCGCTCTTGTGTTCTCTCGTGTAACTATAACTGCGTTTGCTCTGCCTGCTAAACGATCAGATAAAACAACGTAAAAAATGGAAGTGCAGTGGTTTTTCCAGACTCTGGTTTTTCAAATAGTGATCTGCTTCTAGACCCTGTCTGTAATCTCAGGAATGTTGTTAAAGCTGAAACAAGGTTACCTAAACATCCATCATAAAGAGATTTTTGACGGCTTGAGAATTGTTAAAGCAATAGTTCGCCCAAAAAGGAAAATAATTTACTCAACCTAATGTATGCACAACCCTGTAAGGGTTACTTTCTTCTGAAGATAAATAAATAATAATAATAATTAAAAAAAACTTTTTCAATACAGTGAAAGTCAGTGATCATCAAAATGCTTTGATTACTCACATTCTTCAAAATATCTTCTTTTGTGTTTCTTGAGGAGGAGAAAATGATGCCGGTTTCTCTTTCAATATCCCTAAGCAGTACACATTAGTGCTGGATTGTGACGACATTTTAGCACAACAGTTACGAATCTTCCCTGAATTGACTTTACAGTGCATAAGCCAAGATATTGTACTGGAATAAACAAATGCGGACTCTGAAGTGAAAACTATGAAGATTCAAAATATGAATTATTACATGTTTAAAACTATTTTATTCTAAACAAAGAGTTAAATTAACAAACTATTTTGAAATTGGTGTAAACAATTAAAAGTTACAACTAGGGCTGGAAAAAGGGGGCAAATTTCCAGTAAATTCCAGAAATATTCCAGAAATTTTGGAAACTTCCCAGGATTTTTTTGGAATATGCCAGGGATTTTTTGAAAGTTTACGGACAATTACCGGAAATTTTCCACCCCTTTGCAACCCTAGTTACAACTGTCCCACAGTTGTGCCGTCATTTTCACCACACTAAACAATGGTTTTGCCCTTAATGATGATTTATCAAAAGCTAGTGTACTTGTTTATCAAGGAGGCAACAGAGTCAGTGAAGAGCATGCTTGAGACGAAAATTAGACAACATGACACACACAAAATAAAATAAAAAATCAATAAAAATCACTTGTGAGTAGAGAACCGTTATTTTAAATCAGTGCAGATTTCGTTGACAAATCATTTTCATCAACAGCATTCTTTCACAGATGAAAGCGAGATGAAATAACTCGTTGTGAAGGACAAAAACTATGACGAAAAATCTATTGACATTTTCGTCAACGAATAATGTCGAATTGTCCGTTTTGACGAGTATTCACGTAAACACACTCGATTACGTCTTAAGTGAATGTAAACAGTTTGGAGAATATCAGATGTGTATCAGTATAATTCACCCGTGCATTCGGCCTGAATGTGTCATTAATATTAATCAAGCAACAAAAGAAAGAGAGAAAATCACTCACTGCTCTTGACTGAATCACTTTAGTAGCCTTGATTAGGATTAATCTACATTTAATTTATATAAATAAATATGTCTGCTTGAAATAATGAAGCATGTTGTAAGCAAGTTGTTATAAAGACTGCATATTATATACAGTGGGTACGGAAAGTATTCAGACCCCCTTAAATTTTTCACTCTTTGTTATATTGCAGCCATTTGCTAAAATCATTCAAGTTAATTTTTTTTCCTCATTAATGTACACACAGCACCCCATATTGACAGAAAAACACAGAATTGTTGACATTTTTGCAGATTTATTAAAAAAGAAAAACTGAAATATCACATGGTCCCAAGTATTCAGACCCTTTGCTCAGTATTTAGTAGAAGCACCCTTTTGATCTAATACAGCCATGAGTCTTTTTGGGAAAGATGCAACAAGTTTTTCACACCTGGATTTGGGGATCCTGTGCCATTCCTCCTTGCAGATCCTCTCCAGTTCTGTCAGGTTGGATGGTAAACGTTGGTGGACAGCCATTTTTAGGTCTCTCCAGAGATGCTCAATTGGGTTTAAGTCAGGGCTCTGGCTGGGCCATTCAAGAACAGTCACAGAGTTGTTGTGAAGCCACTCCTTCATTATTTTAGCTGTGTGCTTAAGGTCATTGTCTTGTTGGAAGGTAAACCTTCGGCCCAGTCTGAGGTCCTAAGCACTCTGGAGAAGGTTTTCGTCTCATGATTCTCATTTGCTCTGACATGCACTGTGAGCTGTAAGGTCTTATATAGACAGGTGTGTGGCTTTCCTAATCAAGTCCAATCAGTATAATCAAACACAGCTGGACTCAAATGAAGGTGTAGAACCATCTCAAGGATGATCAGAAGAAATGGACAGCACCTGAGTTAAATATATGAGTGTCACAGCAAAGGGTCTGAATACTTAGGACCATGTGATATTTCAGTTTTTCTTTTTTAATAAATCTGCAAACATGTCAACAATTCTGTGTTTTTCTGTCAATATGGGGTGCTGTGTGTACATTAATGAGGAAAAAAAATTAACTTCAATGATTTTAGCAAATGGCTGCAATATAACAAAGAGTGAAAAATTTAAGGGGGTCTGAATACTTTCCGTACCCACTGTATAACCATTGGTATTTCATTGAAAAGAAGACCATGTTCTTGCTTCTTTATGAGAAGTGGTTTTATTTCATTTTAAGATATAAGACATGTTATGTGTCACAGCGGTTCGATCTGTATTGCATGATAAAACCTTTATATCATTCATATTAACAGGTCATTAGATGTTTTATTCAGGAATATATAATGAGTTTGGAAATGTTAGAGAAATTATTAATAAATGCATTACACCGTAACTAAACCCATTCGATTTTAGCCCACTGAATCTACTGTCGATTTTAGTTGACTAAAATCTTATGATATTTAACTAAAACTAGACTAAAACTAAAACGATTCAGATGACTACAATATGACTAAAACTAAATGGCATTTTCATCAAAAGACTATGACTAAAGCTAAATCAAAATTTGCTGTCAAAATTAACACGGTTTCAAATCAAGCTGCAGTTTTGTCAAGTTATGCAAAAACATTACATTTTGTGTATTTATTAGGATACATGCAATGCTAGCTGGGAAAGTGTTTTTTTTAATTTCATGTGTTTTAATCATTAACAAAAATCCAAATACATTTTCGTTTACATATATTTCAGTTGTTGACATATTTGTCATCGTTAATGTTGGAGATCATAGTTTTTATGCTATAGAGCGTTAAAGGTGCATTAGTGTAGGTTTATATTATTGCAGATTATGTGCCATGTTGACATGATTTTAGGGTCACATGATCGTGTTATTTTGTGGTCATATGACTTGTGTATTTTGATATGGCTCCTGATTTGGCATGGATTGTTTTAATGGACAAATGAAAAGAAAAACTAGTGAGAGTGTGAAAAAGAACACCTGTATGACTTACTTTATTCTGTAAACACAAAAGCAGATAGAAATGTCTCAGTGTTTTATGTTCATACAGTGGAAGTCAGTGGTTTCCAGTGTTCTTCAAAACATAGCCAGACCTTCTTTACTTACAGACATGACCTAGACACACAAGGACAGATTACATAAACCCGAAATTTCCACTCAAAATAATTGACTTGAGTGAATCACAGGAGGGAAAGATGACAGTTTTGAACACTCACTCAATAATGGAATTTTGTTTTCACCCCAAAAATCTTTTTAAATCTGTATAAACTGGGGTAAAATGTAACAGTATATTGGATCTGTGCAGCTCTTAAAGTGACAGCAGGCTAATATACCGGCTGCCGACTGTGTACTTAATATTAAACAAGCAACAAAAGACAAAGAGAAAATCACTCACTGCTCTTGACTGAAGCTCAGCAAGTTTAATTCTTACAGAGAGGCTATGCTGTTTTATATTCAATTAATTTTTTTACATTTTCAATATTAACTTATAAGAGTTTTTTTTATTTATATACCTGTATATATATTTTTACTTATATGAGTTACCCTGGTATTCTGCTATCAAAATCGGTATTGAAAATTGTGAAATTTCGCTAGTATCTACAATGTAAATAGCAACCTTATTTACAGAGAATATATATTTGATATATATCACTATCTTAGTTTTGGTCATATGGCCCACTCATAATCGTGTTAAGTAATTGTGATTACAATATTGACTAAAATAATGGCCATTATGATTTTTGCCATAATCGAGCAGCCCTACCATGAAAGGCGTCTGTCTGATGTGAGTCCCCATAATGCATAGCCGAATTCAGGTTTTACTGTCCTTGTGGGTACATTTGATCTCCACAACGCAGGTTAAATTTGTACATTTATAACACTATACTTTGTGCTATATTACCTTGGCATTAAATTACAGTATATAGTTAACGCTTCTGTGTGAGTGTTTCTAGCACAATGGCAGATTTGACATATTTCTCTTTTCTGACCAATGTATCAAACTCTCAATATTTGTTTTTCTCTTTTGTAAAGTCATAGAAATGCTATCATGGTTTTATCTTTTGCTAGTAGACCCCAAAAAATATATTTGTTGTAGTTTCCATTCAACACTATAGAAGTTTACCCAACTGATGACTTCTTGCCAAATTGCCTTTAGAATTTGTTTCTGCAACTTTCATGCAAAGTCCATGCAGATTTAGAGGTTCAGTCACCCTGATCTTTATTAAATCGTGCCGTTTCATTAATTGCACTAATTTTGGAGTTTGAATAATAATCTTTCTTTTGGCTGGTCAGCCCAACCCGGATGTTTAACTGCTGGGCTAACCACTACTTAAGGCTAATTTTGCTTTTCCAGTTTATATGTATTTCGGGTATTGTGTGTTTCTTGAAGGTCTCGCTCCCGTCACCGAAGGTCTCACAGTGGCAACAGAGATCGAGATCGTGGTCAGCGCCGAACCCGAGACAGAGACCGGACACGGGACAGAACTAAAGACAAAGAGACGGACAAAGCCAAAGATAAGGAAAAACAAAGGTAATACTTTCTTTTGTGCCACCTGAATTTCTAGTTTTCTTTTTTCTAGCACACGCACACACAGAAACATGCTCCCAAACTGTACTGACCCATCAATATACCTGTCTCATGTCTGTGTAGGAAATCTTATAGTTTGGAGAGTTTAGCTCAATCGTGTGGTAGGCCTCATCCATCCAGCCTGATATCTTCCCTTCAAACTCAGTGTATACACCGTCCCGCTGGGCGTCTAATGTGTTTGCCTCTCTCTCCCCGTCTTGATTTATGCCCCAGTGTAATATGCGTGAGCAAGAGCTAACTGCATTTCCATCCCCGCTCCTCTATTTTCTCCTCTCAAACCCCGCCTCGACTCTAGAGAGACAAAGCGTTCTCCAATGACAACAGTCAGCAAGACTGAGCTCACTGGGTAAACTAGCGTACAACACAGAAACACCAGTAATCATGCAGAATCTGTTCAAGATGTTGTTGATCTTTACAGAACTCTGACATTCTGGTGTTTGGACGGGTCTAGAAATGTTTCCAAATGAAGGTATACATCTGACTAAGTGACGGCAGTAATTATTACACGTGACATTCATAATTAGGTGTAATAATTTGTGGGGCCGCTTCCCTCATGATGCCTGTGAAGCTGCTGGTCATGAGCGTTTATTGGCTGTGAAGTAACCCACTAATGAGAACATGGTCACATGTCCATAAACGAGTTCTGGAGAGAAATGGACTGCTTGCACAACTATTTCCACATTCTACTTAATTACAGTGTTAATTTAATCTACATACAGACAGTTGCACATCATGAGAACACATTTTTATTACTACTGCATTTTAGGGCTGTCACTGTCAACCTGCTGAAATATTCCTATACATATATTTTCTTTACAAATGTGCGTTCTGAATAATAATTAAGGTCACACTTTAGTTTGAGGACCAATACTCACTGTTAACTATTAACTATGACTTTTGTCTCACTAAACTCCTAATTTGCTGCTTATTGCAAAACTAAATAAAATGAAAATGAATAGATAGCAATATGGTAACACTTTCTTTTAAGGACTAATATTAGCTAGTTGCTTATTAGCATGCATATTACTAGCATATTGGCTGTTTATTAGCACTTATAAAGCACATATTAATGTCTTGTTCTGCATGACCGTATTTTCGTCATTTAATCCACCACATACCTAAACTTACCAACTACCTTACTAGCTATGAATGAGCAGCACATTAGGAGTTTATTGAGGTAGTTAATAGTGAGAATTGGTCCTTAAGCCTAAAAAGGGCATAAACATAAAAAGACACACGAAAATCTTATTAGGACACAAATAATACAAATTCTTGATTTTTTTGACTTGACTTTTATTTGTGATTTTAATGTTTGGATTGTTTGGAGTATAAACTGATTGAAAACAATGCATGCTACAACATTTTTTAAAACATTATATTCTCTCATAACTTACAGTAAACATTTGTTGTAATATTGTGTTAAACCATAATTATAATGTCTATTTATGAATATATTAGCCTACAGTAATATATTTGATACACACATTTCTAGGGCCTTTAAATGATCAACATAAGCAAAACTTTGCTGATAATCCTGTTATACACAATCTGCTTCATGCCTTCTGCCCTGTGATTGATCGTTCATAATTTATCAAGTAAAGTGTTTTTGCTGTGAAATCTTTCATGATTTTTATAATGTGAGAGTAAGAATAACTTTTATATTGTTAGTAATAATTCAAGATGAACATGTACTGGGCTGAGGCAGCTGATTATGCATTTATAATTCTTTTAATGTTAAAAAATGTTTCATTTATTTGTTAAAAAGTAAATGTCAAATATGACACAACAGGCTTTTGAGGAAGGTTTATTTGTCTCTCTCGTAATACTTAATTGCAATGACTTGCATATATGAGCCATACAAATATGATGTATGAAATACAATACTAAACAAAAACACACGCACAAACTATATATATTTTGTACATTTGTATACATATTTGTACTTTTATACAAGTTTGCATATGTGTTTTTGTTGAGTATCTTATTTCATCAATACATATACGAGGGATGGGCATTTTTCAAAAATACTGCATTCGAATATTTGAGCTCATAAAAACATAATATTCATTAATTTAAATAGTTTAATGAAAAAGACGTTAAACAAACATGTTTGTCACCATTTCTGAACAAGTTTATCAGGCTATATTCACAACAAGCTTATACATCTTGTGTGTGTGTGTGTGTGTGTGTGTGTGTGTTTCCTTTGAAAACATTTAACAATGTGTGCAAAAAAAAAAGGCTATAAAGCATGTATATATACACTCGTACAAAAGATATGAGACACGAGCACAACGATCATACACATCCGTCTAGTACATCTTTGCATAGAAAAACAATGGAAAACTTGTGCATTGGAATGGAAAAGCGAGTTCAGTGGGAATGGCCCTGTCTGTTAACAATAAAGCCGGCCTCAGAGAAAACGAGTGCTCTTCTCAGCACACAACCTCTTTGGAAAATATTTGGGAACTGGGGACAGCTTTCCCACTAGTGAAGGTCCTGTCATCATTCACTCACTCTCACGATATCCAAACCTGTATGACTGACTGTAAGTTGCAGAGCTGCTTGCTGCTCGATTGCTCAGGTGATCTGGCGAAACTACTGGATGTTTCATTTTAATTGAATTATATAAAAGTGTTTCCAAATCTAACAAAGAGCTTGAGATGAATGAGTGTAAACAGTAAACACACAGCTGGGTCCCCAGACACTGGGCTGCTGTTCTTTCTGTGTGTTGTGTATTTAGTTTCTCTGCAGCTTATGTGTCCTAAGGGAGTCAATAGATGTAATTGTGGGTGTAATTAGGGGATGTGGCTGGGATGACATTAACATAATGGAGGGACAAACACAAATGAGCAAACACAGGGGCCGTTATCTTAAACACTTTAGACCCTTGGGAGCCGCTGCCTTAATCTGAGCTTCAGTCTCCAGTAACTCCATTCACACTGATGTGTTTGTTCACTTACACACTTCCCTGTACACCATCACAACCGCCTCTACTTATGACTAATGTCAAAGTTGGTTTATTTCATGACATCTGGAGGAAACAGAGATTTGAAACAGTGATAGGATGGTGTTGAAGCAGTCTGTGTTCTGTATATGCAAGCATATGCAACTTGACGCAGGTGGAAACCGGTAAGCAGTGAAGTTAGAGAGTTAACATGCACTCATTTGAGCTCATCGAAGACCAAAGGTGCCGAACTCAATACTATATATTAGGGCTGTCATCATTAACGCGTAATTAATAATTAATAATTTAACACAATTAACGCAAAATTACTGAAGCACAATTTATATTTTATAAATATAATATTTTTTGCTTCTCTGTTTGCGATTAGATCATTTTAAGCCGCTAAACTCCGGGAAAGTTTTCAGTCCAATGATCCAGTAAGCGAATGCGTTCAAACAATCTGTCCAAAACAGCGCTAATATAAAGGAAACCAGGCTGATTACATCAGAGATTGCAGAGAGAACAGAGACTTGCGTTGCGTTTTAAGTAAATTATTAATTCCAGGGTGTTTCGCTTTAAAACACGAGCTCTGTCATATTCTGGGATTGTCTCTGAAGAGAGCGAGCCCTCACATGTCGCAGACTGAACGGATTGTCAACACATCCCACCGCTGTATGGCCAGATGAGACGCAAACTACGGTTTCTTGACTGGATAACCAGTCTCGCTAGTAAAGTTTTGATGGATGAAGTCTGCAATCAAGGTAAAGACGGTTGCGGTGGCATACAGTAAGCACAGTAAGAGTACGTACAGTAAGCATGCATGAGTCTGTTATATTAATGACTCACTGATCACACATTGTATTTATGCACAGGCACAGAAATTTCTGTACATTCACGTTATTTCCACACACATTCACGATAATGTTTTGATTTGTCATGTTTATGTTGCTGTGTTTAGTTATTCTGAATGGATCCGTGTGTACTGTAGTAGATATATGCAGTCAGCGGGCGATTGGTTTAGGTTTTTTTTGGCATCTCCATGTGGTCCTTTTTGGTATCGCAACTTGGCTTCTCTAAAATATAAAAAAAGATCTTTGCTGTTGCACTGTAAACATACTATAAAATTCTGATTTTCTTTTCGTTCATATGTGCTTATATGGGCTCCTTATATCATTTGGTTCTTTGGTTTCCTTTTGGAGTTTCTATATGTCCTTTTTTGGAAAGACATCTAAATTTATCTTGAAAAAAAATATTGCAGAAAATATAGATTTTTGAGAATCACCCTTCAATCGTTTGGTTTACTTTGCTGGATATAGCAAATGATGACAAAATAAACATTTGAAAAAAGATAAATGGTCTATGCTTAATTTCATGACGTGTGCGATTAATTGCGATTAATCACAGAAAAAGGATGTGTTGAATTAGATTAAAAATGTTAATCGATTGACAGCCCTACTATATCTATATATATATATACACACACAACAGTTCTTCCCTTCTCAACAGTTCTTTCTCATAGTTTTAAGAGTTTTTAGGTGAATAGTTCATACTTCATAACTGCATTCTTCAAATATGCAGTTTGCTAATAAAGATTATTATTTGAACATTTGCTTTGATGTTTTGGAAGATGTGAGCTCCGTGTCAGCGGCAGTTCAGCGCTCATGAACCCACCGAGAGCAGCCTCACCTCGGCCAGATCTTCTGGAATTTGCCGCTGGCTCTGATGTCTCTATAGTGGTTAAACAGGAGATATAATGCGTTTTGGGTAATTCTAACGGGCAGTCTTTGTCTCATTAATCTATTATTTGTTCCAGAGCAAATAGTTTTGGCTGAGGGCAAAGTCTCATAACGTTATATTTTATGTAACTTTTATGCTGTATATCAGAGCACTGCCTTTGTACTTTTGACTGAATTGTCTAGCAACTTTTATGGCGGCTGTTGTTGTTGCTTATTACATATTATTATTCAATAAATAATATTTTATATAAATAATAGTAGTATTTAATAATAGTATTTAGTATTGGGAAATGCTGTGTGTGTTCGTGATGGTGATTTTAGTTACATTATTCTGCCATTAGAAGGCGACGAGAGACTGCACCGTAAATTATTTTTACTTTTAATAACAGCTTGTAAGACACACTTAACAAATGCAGTGATAAGCGCTGTCATCGGGAATCACCCTTAACAGATGAAAGATAGTACGACAAAGATATCGCTTTCCTCAGCGGACATTCAAACTAATGTTTTATTGGGAATATGAGATTGATCTGAAGAATGAACGCTGTGTCAGATGCAGGTAATCACACTCGCTCAGTCCATCTCTCTCTCATCATACTCTATAATACATTGAGCTTTCAATGCAGTAATACAATAAGCTTTTAATGAAGCAACTCAACGTTCCTTCGTTACTAAAGATCTAAAGTGACATTTTCGAATTAATAACAGATCTTGAGCTCAGCTGTTAACCTGTCAAACTGCGATTTGAATTCGTGGCCGAAGGAAGTAGTTCTGCACAAAAGAGTTTTTAAAGACACTCTGTTGTTGCTTTTCGTATGTATTTACACACTCGAGCTGACGAACTGATAAACAAAATATCACACGAGTAGCTGTGAGATATGGCTGTATATCGGCACACTGTTATTACCTATGGCCAAATCACAGCCGTGCCGATATACAGCCATATCACACTGCTACTCATGTGATATTGCTAGTGTATATATATATATACTGTATATATAATCAGATTAAACTGACTTGGAACTACCTGTGCATTAAACTGTTTTTTTTTTTACTATAAACTATGAAACTCTTTCCACATCCAGGATCACAGCAGTGTCTGGGGATCTTAATCTTTCTGTTAGTTAAAAGCAAAATGCACTAACAATATTAGCTCCTTCAGTACCTCAACCACGCTCTGTTTATCAGCTCACCACACTGGGTTTATGTGTAGATGCACTGATGAGTGCATCATTCTGACTTCACAATAATGCCCAACTAGTTGTTTTTGCAGAGAGGAAACCGTATTTGGACTGGAGAGGATGTTTTGAGTTCTGAAAGTAGTTTTCATGTCAAAATATCACATTTTCCTTGTTTGGATAATTTTAAGTTTGGATATTTTGTTTGGTAGATATCATGTCAATTAGTCAAAAAAAATTACATTCGTAATCACACACAATTGTCTGTAATGTTCCAGTGAGTGTGAAGATCTCAGTGAACTGCTTCATGATGGATTAGAGTGTGATGAACTCTGCAGGACAGAATTGAATAGCTTTGGTTTACATCTTTGCTTTGACAAATCAGAGTCCTTTTGTTATGAATGTCAGCACACAGCAACAGATATGACCATGGAGCAGTTTGAAATAGCTAAAAAAACAAAAACAAAACAAGTATAGAAATGTACCGAAATGAAATCAGAGATCATCAGAGGCATGTGTGTATGTGAATCACACACCCGTCAATCACTCTTACGGTTTAGACACTCATGAAAAGCTCTTCCCTGCTGCTTCCGGTTGGCCTTTCTCCTCAAATAGCCTCCTCTTTTTTTTGTTCCTGGGTTTTTTAGCATGTTGTGGTTTGTATGCACTCTGACACACAGACACATTTGAAGAGCTCCATGAGTGATTTGCATCCGCTCTGCAGATCGTTTGTGTGTGTGTGTGTGTGTGTGTGTGTGTGTGTGTGTGTGTGTGCGCGGATCAAAGGGGAAGCAGCGTGGCCGGGCATTTACAGACCCACGTGTGGTGTTGTTTTCATGAAAGATTGATCAGACCTCTAGGATGACAGCAGGCTTCTCCACACCCAGCACAATGTGTTTCCATGCACAATTTATTGAAAAAGACGAGACATTGTAAAGTGATCTTGTTGCCTTTTAAGGCAAAAGCAGTTATTGTTAGGTGTGGGTGTGTGTGTGTGCACCTATTTAATCATATTTTGATTTATTTGAGGATATTTTGTTCCCAGACGTGAGCTTAGGGGGATGTCTTTGTAAAAATGATATAAAAATAAAATAAATATGCAAAAAGTTTTAGAAAATAACTCTGTAAAAAGTGTTTGTAATTAATTTACGGGAAAAGACTGCAAAAATGCTGCAGAATGAAGAAAAAAAAAGTAAAAGAACATTCCCAGAATTCCCTGTGTGCAATATGATTATCTTTTATATACTTTTTATATACATTTTAAATAAGCTTTGTTTCTTTTTATTTTTGGTATTATTAATGTACATTAGCATGTAATTTTCTATAATTTAGTTAACGATGAATTTCAATTTTTATTGTAAATTTAACAGTTTTTTTTTACAATGTAGAAATAAATTTTTGGTTAACATCGGCAGGCTACTGTTTAGTGCTCATGAAAATGAGTTTTTAGCCATTTCTTGAATATTTTAAGAAGGGCTGCAATGAACGATTATTTTGATAATCGGTTAATCTAACGATTATTAGAACAATTAATCGACTATTTCAATGATTAATCAGTAGGCTTTGATCGATTATTCAGCTTTTGCAATTAGTTAAAATAGTGAGTTATACATATTCTATATATTCATATACACATATTGATGCTTTATAGCAGAAAGTCAAGTTGTGATTAACTGAAAACGCCACTGTTTTTTTCAAAGCAGTCTATTGCATAAAGTGTTATATAATAATCGTGATGTGACTTTCCTGCAGTGCTGATCGCAGAGCTGGTGCAAACTTATCCACATCGCTATGATCGGATGCTTTCTTAACTGCTGTTTTCTCACCGCCATCATTTTTCATCTAAACGTTGCTCTCAGCAGCATCGGGATGTTCAGTAAAGCGCTGCTTGCTCATATCAAACTTCTTTTTGCCCCTAAGAGAAGAACGAAAAAACTTTGCCGTCAGTATATCGGGGCCTTTACACATGACAGCATTTGTTTTTGTAGTTTTTTAATACTGTCCCACTGGTTCACTTCATTTGTCTTCTATTGGATAGCATGCAGGAGAGCTGAATTGCAGTCTTGTGCTACAGCGCCACACTGGTCAAACAGTGTTATTGCAGGGCCTTACATTAGGTCATATGAGATCAAATCACTATTTAGCAACACAAATATTTTTTGTCGACATTGTTGATAGTGTTGGCTAATTGTTTCAGCCCTAATTGCAAGTAATTTGGCTGTCTGTGGCCTTGCAGAATTGCGAGATGTTAACTCGCAGTTGCAATTGTGAAATATAAACTTGCAATTTTGAGAAGAAAAGCAGGAATTGTGAGATATCAACTCACAATTGAGAAAAAAGACAATTGTGAGATAAACTCACAATTACCTTTTTTATTCTTTGTTCTGTGGTGTAAGCAATCATACAAACAAAAAAATGGATTTGCGAGATGTAAACTCAGAATTGTGAGATATAAACTTGCAGTTCTGAGAAAAAAGTCTGAATTGTAAGACAAAGCTCACCATAGCAAGAAAAATGTGTGAATTTTAAGATTAAAGGTTGCAATTACCTTTTTTATTTTTAATTCTGTGGCAGAAACAAGCATCCGTATTCATGATACTGACTTTTTCAAATCTTTTCCAAAAATAAAAATGCTGCTAACTTTTTAAAAACAGACCTTGCATCTGAGTTTTGGTTGTTGCATTTACAAAATCTTAAAATGCTGTTTAGTGTGTTTGATATGTGGATGGACATCAGCCCCCCTAGCTCTGCGAGTGTGTGTGTGTGTGTGTGTGTGTGTGTGTGTGTGTAAGCACTGCTCTGGCCACCGCTAATCACAATGGAAACACCCCATGTGAGTGAAGGGAAGCTGGAACAATCCACTTACTGGCCTCTGTAATCTGGTTAAGCATTAGGAGCTAGTTAAAGCGCACACACATGTCGCTGGGAGGACGGGTAGACGGCGTCAAAGCTTTCCAAGCTTTTAACATGTTAAGCATTTTCTGATTATGTTCACAATTCTTGTTTTACTGCCTTGTGGGGGTTTATTAGTTTAGTTTAATCATAACCACAATCACAGTCACTCGCACACACAGAGATCCGGCCCTGGAGCGTGATGACGGCGCTCCGGCAAAACCAAATGAAATCCCACAATCCAATTAAAGTGATCTGCTCGTGCTGAGCTGTGCAGTCGCCATCCACAACAAACTCATATCTAATAAGTAGAGTGTCGCTCCGGCCCACTTTTACTGCTGCTTCGCGGGACCGCGTGCACGTCGAGCTGCGCATGATGGGCCTGTAATGTGTTTGCGTCCGTGGCTGCGCCGTTTTATGGTTCAGACAGACAGAGCGGGGACTGATTAGAACCGGAACAGCTGCTTATGAGATCCCCACGTGACAGACCTCTTTCTGGATTTAGGAGCATTATGGAAATGTGCTTGTCAACACATCCACTTCCCCGGTTAGAGGCAGCGTGTGGTGTTTTTAATCACTGTCCTCTCTCGTGCTGAACTTTTGCAAAAGACAGCAGGATAAGACTTCAGATCAGTGTTATTTTAGTATCATTGCGATACTGTTATAGTTTTTGTTCATATTTTGAATTTAGTTGTTTTTTTGTAATTTTTATTAGTTTTTTAGTACAGTACTTGTCAAAAATTTGGTGACATTGTGATTATTAAAAGTCTCTTCTGCTCACCAAGGCTGCATTTATGTGTTCAAAAATACAGTAAAATTGTGAAATATTATTACAGTTTAAAATAGCAGTTTTCTATGTGAATATGTGTTAAACTGTAATGTATTTCTGTGATGCGCAGCTGTATTTTCAGCATCATTACTGCAGTCTTCAGTGTCACATGATCTTCAGAAATCAGTATAATATGCTGATTTGCTGCTCAAGAAACATTTCTGATTATTATTAATGTTGAAAACAGTTGTGCTGCACAATATTTATGCAGAAACCATGATGACCACGACCACTGAAAAGTTTGGGGTGTATGGTTTAATAGAAATTAATAATTGTATTCAGCAAATATGCATTAAATTGATCAAAATAAAACAACAAACATGTATAATGTTACAAAAGTTTATGTTTCAAATAAACGCTGTTCTTTTGAACTGTCTATTCATCAAAGAACCCTAAAAGTTTCCACAAAATATTAATTTATTAATTTTTTATTAATTAATTGATTAACATTGTTAACAATAAGAACCATTATTACTAAACCCATTAATTAAACCCATGGCCTTGGTGTTGCTAGCACAATGCTACTGTTTTAACTACAGGAAAATGCATGGCTTGTCAGGTAGACCCAGGGCGCGGGAAGATGTTTTCGATTGGGGGTGCTGTGTGTGTCCGTGTTGGGTGAAAGGGGGCGGGGGGTCACCTCATTTGACAACTCCACAAAGCACTACAAGTGCGTCGATATGAACACTCGTTTAAGTGGCATACACACTGGGAAATTTGACTGCATATCACATTTTTGAAATTATTGATAGTAGCTGATCAATCGCGGTGGTTGGGCTGGGTCCGCTAGGCTTACTTGTCTCCGTGCTGGAGCTGGTTCACTTACGTTGGTGCTTGTGCTGGGGCTGGTGTTGGTGTTGGATGCCGATTTTGGAAAGTTTTTGCTGGGATGGGCATTTTAAAAAATATGTCCTTGTATTAAAGTTAATCTTGTTCGCATTCTGTATAGTTCATGTCTGATACCACGCGCCAGCGTCATGTGTTCATGAGGATTAGGCTAATCCTCCCATATATATATAAAACATCACAAGTAAAATTAATCATGTTTATAAAGATAAACATGGGTTTATTATAGCCCACTTACAATTTACATTTCAGAGATCATTACAAATAAATTATTAAATGCTAAAACTGAATACATTTAAATGAATAAACTTGGCATTGCATTTGCAACCATGTGAAAACAGGGGGTGCTGCAGCCCCCTCAGCACCCCTACTTCCCACGTCCCTGGGTAGACCTACACTAAAATAGTGCATTTTAAAGGAATATGAGGATTCACGTTAAGCTTTTTCGCTGTCTGCTACCACAGTAAGTCATTTCGCCGATATGTCCGATATTTTTATATGTATTTTTTTAAATCGACCGTTGGGTTTTTCTGTTTGGCTGATTTTTTGGAAGTGGGCCTTTTATTTTGACAGCACTGAGAATTGCCAGTTCCTGAGCATCGGAGCTCCCGTTCTCCATCTTCATTAGTTTACTTATTTCAAAGTTCTGTCTAATAAATGATTACACAGAATTGTTAACCAAAGAAATCAAATGGTATGGAAAAGTAGCGTTTGCTTTTCTATAAGACAGATGCTTATAATACTTTCCCAACTACACTCTTAAAAATAAAGGTGCTTCACGATGCCACAGAAGAACCCTTTTGTCTAAATGGTTCCATAAAGAACCTTTAACATCTGAAGAACCTTTCTGTTTCACAAAAGGTTCTTTGTGGCGAAATAAGGTTCTTCAGATTATAAAAAGATAAGAAAGCGATGGTTCTTTAAAGAACCTTTGACTGAATGCTTCTTTGTGGAACCAAAAATGGTTCTTCTATGGCATCGCTTGAAGAACCTTTTGAAGCACCTTTATTTTTAAGAGTGTACTGTCAGCATTCAGCAAATTAATATCTAATCAACATTCGATTTCACAAACCTTGAAAACTTTGGCAAAATTTCAATGTGAGGTGTGCATTTGTATACTGCATAAAAATGAGTGTGCATTGTGCGCAATGGTCTGTTTTTTTTTTTTAAATGTAAAAAAATTCCCAGTGAACACAGATTTACCAGATTACTTACATTACTCTAATAGGATTACAGAATCAAAAAGTTGCCATCTAAAGAATAAATGTGTATTTTCCAGATTAATTCTTATGAAGTAAATTTTTTCATGTAATTAATTTCCAAGTTATTTGTTTCTAATTTAGTAAATATTACATAACAAAAAAATGTATTTCAGCAAATGTTTGGCTGTGTTTTTACTATCTTTAAATAGTGTGATATCATGTATCCGCTTTATATCGGCCACCCGTCTCTATAAGATATCAGGGCTGGGCATAGATTCAGATGTCCCGATTTAATTTGATTCTCAATTTTTGATTCAATTCAATGGCTATATATTTAATACAAATGCTATTGATATATCTAAAAATTCTACTGTACAATAGTAATGAATTTCTGTCACAATTTCTTCATGTTAAACCAAACTTTTACTTTGACGGGTTGGTATGAAGAACGTTGTAGCGTTACGCAAGGTAAATCAGAGAGTGACATCTAGCGGAGAAGACTAATGATAAGATTCACGTTAAATTCTTGCGTTAAATGTTTGCGGAAATAAATACGGAAAAAGATCGATTTGTGGCTTTTGAGAATCGATATCGACTCGACCACATTTTAAAAAACAGATTTTTTTTTTTGCACAGCCCCATAAGATATCAGCATCAGCCTTCAAAAATATAGATATCAGTCTCCCACTAATTTTGTAATAACAAAATATCACATTGTCAAATTTCCCTTTTTGCTGTCTAATGGCAGTGATGATGAGCGGTGAGCTTCTGAAGAGCTGACAAACCATCGCATTGCTCACATCTGATCCAAACACAGAGCCACGTGTCACAAACGCCGATTATTATCCACGATGACTGTGTGTCATTAAAGGTCTGATGGATTTAATTTGACTGAAGTTATTCCAGTATTATGACAAGCACTTCATCAATACACACTCTTAATGAGTAAGTGTGAAACATGATCCAGATCAGTCCAGAATCAATGTATATCCTCAGCTGATAAAATAGGGGGAAATAGCTCTTTTCTTTTAACGTTATTATTGAGCAGTAATGTGACAGTCATTCTCGTCTGTCAGATTTTCCTACGATAGCGCCTCATTTCGACTTTCCTTGCTCTTATCGTGTGCTGTTTGATTGAGATATTGAGATCTGTCTTTTATGTTATAGTTTTTATTGACCTTGTGCTGTTTAATCACGCGCTCTGTAAACGCTGGCATGCACACGTGGCTGGTTCTCGAGTACCTTCCCTGTGCTGTGAGTGTACGTTTCTGTACAGATAGACAGATCGTTGACATCACTCACCGCGTAAGAGCTTTGAAAACGCACAAGTGTTTGAAAGCTGCATAATTTGCGGCCGTACACACGGGCAGGGAAGTGTATGGGTGCCATGTTTACCATTCAGACCCAAATGAATCACGTTGATGAATTATGGACAAGAGATTGTTATGACGTCCACATCAGTCCGTTTGCTATGTTCACCGAACTGCCCAGTGTAGGCCTTTGAAAAGCTTATTAGAGCTGAAGTAAAAGAGCAGCGCACGCTTTTAACGTGATTGTGTGTTTTGGGTGTGTTTTCATGTTTTCATTCAGTGTGATTACAGTGTTTCCCGCAGGATTCTGTGAGACTGCCTCGCAAACTTTTTGACTCCAAGGCCCCCATTGTCAAAAACAATATTTAAAGAGAATTATGATACTTCTGCTATAGCAACAAAGCTGCTCAATTTCAAACTTCTGGCAACACAATAAAAAGTTTGTCCAAGATTACAGAAACCCTAGTTCTTAAGGGAAAAAAAATGTTGTTAAAGGAAACACATTTAATTAAGAAATATGATTTCATCTTACATCTTGATTTTTAGCTGATTTAGCTTATTTTAAACCTTGATTAGTCTTATTTAAATTAATTTTAATCCATCTTGTGGCCCTCCGGTTGAGAACCACTGCTTAAGGAGACTCCTCATCGTCCTTCATAAGAAAATGTTGTACATTTTAATGTTAAAAGAAGCAATCTGGTGAACTTTAAGAGCAAACTTAAGCGTTCAGATCTCTATCAGTGACCAAACTGAAGTGAACAGTTAAAAAAAAAAAGACTTGAGTCTGGATTTTAAGGGGAATAAAAGCTCTTTTTAGATGCTGTAGTGTCTCACATTGCATTCACACTGTTGCTTTTAGGAGCCAAACAATTGAAATAATAATAATAATAAGACAGAAATATTACTATTGTGATACAGCTGCACTGTAAAATAATAATAAAAAATAATATTTAACAATTATATGGATATTTTTTTATTTTACAGTTGAAAAATTACAATACTTGGGTATTAATTTGTTCAGTTGCAAGCATTAGACCCTCAAGCTTTTTTTTTTGCCTGAAACCTCTAGGGAGACATTTAAGTTTGTGTCTTTACTTAATGGTTTATAATGCATATGGTTAACATGCATATGTGAGCTCAACATTGCAGAACTTAGTGTGAACCATGGCGCTCTGAGACGCTGAAAACAATGGATCACAAGCTGCACATGTGTACATGAACACAATGCTACGCTTCACTCTGAAACTCAGCGTGACAGAGTATATGCTTACTTATTTAATTAATTCACAGCCTTTTGTGATTTGATAATCATAGCAAGCCATAGTGTAATGCAGATTTTATTTGGATTGACAGATGCATTGCTAAATAAACAGTGCGACGTTAGAGATCTAAAATAGTTCAAATCGGTGTAAAATAGATAGGCTCATTATGAAACTGTGGTGGTCCATTTTTATTATTTTTCTTTGTTGCTATGTGGGTCAAAGACATGATGTCCCATTTTAGTGTCCGCATTACATTACATTTACAAAAGTAAATGAAAAGCATAATAAATGCAAGTAAAGTGTCGTCTTTAATGTTTCAAATAACTCTTGTGAAAATATTTAAAAATTGTCAAAATATGGGTTTAAATAATGTTCCATCGCCATTAACTGTAACATATATTTATGTAAAAAAACCGTATTACATAAACTTATTCTTATTCTGACATGCACTTATAAAAACATATATGACAGAAAAAAATGTGATCATACTAAATATTATCATATTTTAAATGATTAAAAACATCTTGCTGACAAGGGCGTAAAACCTAGCGGTTTGAAGGATAATAGCAGAGATTGGTAAATAGTTATAAACACAATGCATTAGTATTTTGGGGGCTGAACTGTGATTGTTAATTAGTCTTTTAATGTCCTCTAATGATTCTGGTTCTAAATATGCCTGACAAGATTTTTTGGGGTATATAAACTATTGTTACACATAATGACATTTTTTTCTGTAAATCATGGTAACAATGTATGAAAATGAATTATTGTATGCTCAGAAAAATAAACATTCATTAATTAAAAAAGAAACAGAAAAACATTCTAATGTACGAAATAATAAAGTCACAAGCACGCATTGAGTCAGTAGGCCATATTTTTCTCTAGCTCTCTTTGCATCTCCAGAGAAGCAGCTCTCAGCTTCCACATGTATTCACAGAGCAGACGCCACATGGCAGCACGGCGCTTCAGGCCAGATTGGTTGTTTTCAGTCCTGAGGATCTCACTGTCCCTCCGAGCAAGAGACAGGGGAGAGATATTCATAAAGGTGGGCTCAGATATGAATAAGCATGGCGAGTCCAGCTCTGATAACCCGCGGGTGGCCAGCGCTCGCGTCCGGACAAAGACGGCTTTGTGAGCACTTATCCTGTCTGTACAGTGCTGGGAGCTCATACGGATGATCGCTCTAATCTCGTTAAGGTTAAAAGAGGCCCATGACTGAGAGCTGGCCTTACACATACAAATCTCTGCGCGCAAATCCCGTTTTAGGCCTAAACAAGAAAGGTGTCATATTGATTGTTCTAATAGGAAGCTAGCAGTGCTGTCAACCTCCAGACAGCTGGAGAGAGAGAGAGAAGAAACAGATCACTAGGTTAATGCATGACGTGTATTCATGCACTACTTTGGTATAGTTACAGAAATAGAGCAGAGATAATTGAGTAATAGGGCATCTCCCTGTCTTAATGCCATCTGAATACCCTAGTGAATGGCTTAATGAGTGGAATGTCTCAATGTGGCAGAGAACATGTACTAACCACTAGACCATGGCACCAGCCGCATTGTTTAGGTAGTTACTGTAAGATAAACTACCCATTTTTGCTTACAACTTTGTGATTAGTAGTGTCACAGTTCTCTCTGCCAGTTTTGGTGCCATAGCAAAAACCATTGGAACTATTCAATTATTAATTTAAATATCTTAAAACAGCACAATAACAAAAAGTCAATTTAAAGGGGTCAATTTTTTACTATTTTATACTGTTGTCTGAGGTCCACTTATGATATCCGCGTGGTTTTTACATTCAAAAACATCAAAATCAATAAGTAACAGGCTATTTTCTCCCCTGGTTTTGAGGCCGGCTCGAGAAACGCTCTGTATTTATGGCCGTGCCGCATTGAAGACTTGGAAGTAGACGCCCACTGCTGTGATTGAATAACAGTTTTGCATAGTAACCTAACTACAAACTAACTTCATAGTCGGAGCCTTCTGTGACTTTGGTTAGACACGTACACATAATCAGGACATATCAAGCGATCTCAAACATAGTGACACACATTACAAATATTTTTTACTCACATAAGTGTGCTGCGCCATTCCTGTCGGATCCAATATAGATGGCACAGCATTGCTTTTTAATCTCAGTCTCTGCAAATCCAGCGTCGAGCTGTGTCTTGTTTACAAAGGAATCCGCGGTGAAATGTAGCGAACAAACGTTCAATGTTTTACTCACATGAGCTGGAACTTCATTAAAAATAAAGTTCAACCACGCACTCCTAATATTTGATTCTGAAGGAAGGTTATGCAGCGACTGTGTTCTTCCACAACCAGGCACCGCACAATATTTTGCTATCTTCAACGGCATGTTTATTGCTTGGTTGCTCGATCCGGTTTAGCGCCACTCATGTAATTTTTTGGGCTATTTTAAGACTAGTTAAAAAACAACAACAACCAAAATACTCCTTTAGGTGTTTATTTTATTGCATTTTATCTATTTGCAAATTTAGATTGACAGTACGTATCTTTAAAGACTCAGAAATCACAATTTCAATAGAACTTACACACATACCAAACTTTATAGCTTTATTCCTTTCTATATTCTGAAGATTTGTACAGAGTGGTTTGTTCATACATCCTTCACCTAATTTTATACAACATTTTATTCCTAAAAAACATGGTGATTTTTTTCTTTCCTGACCGTTGACTGTGTTTTCTGATTTAAAATGGATATATTATGCTTCATACTTAAATACGTCAACAAAATGAAATGCCATGACATGCATCTTCGGAAGAAGAAAAAACAGCAATGTTTAAAAAAATAATCATCACTACATTGTGATTATTTAAATATAATTGAACATAATTGGGTGAAGATGTAAAGAGGGAAGTGGATGGTCTTTCTTTTTCTGAACATTCAATTCTTCCTTTCAGTCTGAAGTCTTTATTTTATTTAAATTGTGGCTTAGAAATTAAATGTGTTTTCGTTCTAAATGCGTTCAAATCCCAGTAGATATTTAATATTCTCCCGATGATGTTTCTTAATAAAAATGTGGAAATCAGTTCTCTTCGTTGAGAATATATAATTAAATAAATTACGAAAGCTTAGTTTAAAAAGTTTAGTTCATTTAGTTGATTTCCAGCTAGGTTTGTCAGATGTCAAGGTTGAAGGGTTTCCCACATGTTTATATATACGACGTGTGGCTTTACTCTGACACTGGTTTTGACTTCCATTCCTCAGTGGCCCTTCATGGTTTGTTGTCACACTATCCACCTTATTTTAATGCGCAAGGAAGCTGTTTTCTTTGAATGTGCGAGACTTCTCTTTCATTAGCTGCTATAGGGAAATAACAAGAAGAATATCAAAGTGCAGTAAACAGTAAAAATGTATGCGCTGCAAAACAGTGTGTTTGTAATTAAGACAATACATTAAAATAATAAAGTAAAAAATAGCAGTTTACAATTTCAAGCAGCATAATGAGCTGTTTTGTACAGCTAATTACTAGTTTCCCTCAATGATTTCTGTTGTTTTGTAAAAAAAAAAGTTACCGTTATTCTCACTAACTGAAGCAGGGGTGTCAAACTCAGCTCTAGTGTTAATTTTGTCAGGTATTTTTAATTTAGTCTTAGTCCTGTGTCAAATGTAACTTTTAGTTTTTATCATATTTAGTCAACTTGTCCTGTTTTAGATTTACTCAAGTTTTAGTCGACTTAATGTCTGAGCATTTTAGTCTGGTTTTAGTCAGTGGAAACCTACACATTTTCGTCTTACTGTTTAATGGTAAAATGATCAAAATAATTTTTTTTCCAATTTTAATTGCAATGATAGTTGTCATTTGGGAAATTTATTTTTACATTTCATTAGATGTTGCTCTTATACCAATAAGCACAAATCAATAGAATATCGACTTGTATGCATGGATTATTTGACCTCATCTAGTGTACAGATTTATGTGCTCTGAGTGACATGAAAAACGCATGTGTGCAAGGTCTGAGGTGAAAGGAAATGATTTTGATATCCACTTTTCAAAACAATGTATTGTTTTTCAAAAAGAAACATTAAAATGACTAAAATTCGACTAGTATTGCCAATGTCGACTAGCAGCAGCAGCAGTTTCACTGCTATTCTCGCACATCCTTACATACATCAAGCATACGTACATTCAAACCTGTTGCTTCCTAGTGTGTTTTGTCTGCATCATTTGTTGTGCCAAAATTGGCGGTGTCCAAGTAAACCACAATTTAAAATTTAGAGGGAAAGATTTTCACCCAATAATAACATAAATGTCAGTCTGTTCCTCACATACAGCTATCACAAGACTTGGAATATAGTGCAGAGCTTTAATAGACCACATTCATGAGGTGTAGGGTTATGTTTATTGATTTTTTGTGTTCCCTAAACCCAACAATCTCTCACACAGCCACATACCCTTAACCCCAGTCCTGTCACATGAAGCTAGTTGAACAAATCAGAGTTTCAGAGTAGGTTTGGAGTTGACAAAGCCAAACAAATTCAACCCACACTCACTATAAATGTTGCCTGTCAACTGAGTTTTTGATTAACTCTGCAGCACATGCATCTGAAAGTGTGACGTGTGCCGCAAACAGCCATGCAACATGGAGTTCGCTTGATTCACTTCTCACGAGAGCGTCGGAACAATTCGCTTCTCTACAGAAGATTAAGAAAATCATTATACAACAAATAAATAAACATTTTCAAGGCAGGAAGAAACCCAGCCGCTTAGTCTATATTCACTTGCAAATATCTCTGCGTGCATAATTATGAGGCACGTTGATATTCTGATAAAATTTTGTTTTTCCAAGCACAGTTTACCAATTCCAAACCACATCAATCTTAATAACTACTATTAATTTTGTATTTATAATTTGCATTTGTAAGTGATATATAATTGTCCATGAAGGCTGGAAGTGAAAAACTCCTGTGCGTAATTATTAGGCAGGTTATCCTTTTACAGATAAAATGAGCAAAAAAAAGAGATTTAACTCGCACTAAAAGTCAAAAATTATTAAATGCCCATGAGAAAGATGCAATACTAATGCAATACAAGAATTTGCAAAGTTATAAGGCATGACCATTGGACAGTGAAATGCTCAGACTAGTCTGAGTTAAATCTCTTTTTGATCAGAATATTAACGTGCCTAATAATTATGCACGCACTGTAGATTAAGTCAATTTTATTGAAAAAATCCACACACACACAAAAAAAGTTTTAAATAATAATTTATATCAGTTCACAAAACATCAGGGATGTAGCGATTCACTCAACTCACGATTCGATTCGATTCATGATTTTTTTTAACAAAATGAGATTTAAGACAAATTATAAGTTAAATGTGTCCTTTTATTATTGCTTGGACAAAATGCTGCACGTTTCTTTGTGAAACTGAAATATAACACTATTGTAGTGTCTGGACCAATCAAACACACATTATATATTTTGTTAGCTATATTTAACAAATACTCTGTAACACCCCTCAGTTAACAAGCCATATGAGGATCTATGGACCCTTCCCCCGAAATGCGTAACACCTCAGGAGGGCAGAACAGGCCTCTGGTTCCATGGCAACCAACGCTGATATCACTGGGTTTATTGCCTAAAGGAATGCGAAGCAGGGAAAATCACGGCGTGTTCCATAGCAAGAGGCACAATGCACAGTAGAAATGGACTTTTCTACTAATTAATTCATAGGAAAACCTTTCTTTGAATGAACACGCATATCATTCAATAAATAAGTAACACAAATAAAATAAATCTCGTCATATAAACAAACTAAGGCTTTGTCTGTGCTCTTTCCATTTAATATTAGAGGCAACCACTGCATTTTAATCATGATCCAAACAAAGATGCTGCATACATGCAACATGAGCAGTTTTTAATCTAAATTAGATTGTATAATTGCGAAATTTGAAGCAAAATCAGAATGGTTTGACTTTAGTTTTGTCATGAAACTATACATAAAAAATATCTGCATGAAACCGAAACAGCAGACGAGCTGTATGAGACGCAGATGCACTCTCTGCCAGCAGGTGGCGCTTAAAGCGTTTCATTGGTTTCCGCTGTAAACAAAGCAGCGCTGCACTTATGAACTTTAATATGCATTATACAGAAGCAAGATGAAAATAAAAAATACCATCTAAACTTTTCTAAAGACAGTAAGTTCCCCTCAGACATGCATTCATATAAACTCCTGCCCCTAAATGAATCATGATTTGTTTAGCATCTCAACCAATTTGAATCGTCACGTATTTGAATCGATTTTCAACCGGCTCGTGGATAATTATTACATCCCTACAAAACATGTAAGCTCATTCTTTTTAAAAGTAAACTCAAACTTACCTGTGCATCCACTGAAACCGGAACAGGCCCCTGAACAAGCCGTAACAGGCTTTCTTTGTACTATCCTGACATGATCCAAACTGTTAGTATAGTTCATTATTTAGTATGTTAGAATAACAGTTTAGCACTTTCACGTAGGTATTGGTAAGTTCTTTTAATATATATTAATAATATAACAGGCTCCCTGATGCAAGGAAAAGCAACTTAAGCAGGAGCCTGAGGGCAGAATGTAAAGTTAACATCAGTGCTCCACATTTAACACTGAAATAAGGCACTGGTGTATTAGCCTAGTTTTTACTCTCTGCAAAAATTCTCCAAGCACACTCTGTCTTTATTCATGAAGTACTTTCAAAATTACCCATGATTACTTAAAAAGACCTTACTAAAAATAACTAACCTGAATCATACCCATGATTACATACTCAAACGCCAAATAAATGTCTTAAGTCTGCTTTTGAATTCATCAGTAGAGTGGATTTAATATTCAGTGCCAAACTATTGCTCTTTGAGCCGCCACGGAAAAGGAAACATAGTGGACATAATTTGAGGGAATGCCATCCAGTATTATAAAAGCAGTCAGTAAGACTTGCCACCTAGTTTTTACTCTCTGCAAAAATTCTCCAAGCACACTCTGTCTTTATTCATGAAGTACTTTCAAAATTACCCATGATTACTTAAAAAGACCTTACTAAAAATAACTAACCTGAATCATACCCATGATTACATACTCAAACGCCAAATAAATGTCTTAAGTCTGCTTTTGAATTCATCAGTAGAGTGGATTTAATATTCAGTGCCAAACTATTGCTCTTTGAGCCGCCACGGAAAAGGAAACATAGTGGACATAATTTGAGGGAATGCCATCCAGTATTATAAAAGCAGTCAGTAAGACTTGCTTCTTCTGTTTAAATGTGTGCGAGCAATGTGCAGTTGTTTTGAAATGGCAACTAAAATTTCCAACCCAGGCTCATTGAAAATGTGTGCTTGAGGCGATGTTTCTGCAACACTGATGTTACGTAGCTTACTGCACATTTCACAAAACTTGATAGTGTTAACGAAAGTAAAAGTGAGATAAAAATGCATTCGCTGATGCAACCGTGCAGTTTTAACTTCCTTACACGCAGGTTTGAACTGTTTTGTAGTTTCACAGGACTCGTACCGGAGTGCAATGACGTATCTATATACATATGACGCTATATATAACGCAAACATTCAAAGGTATCAGTTTTCAAATCTCGCAGCATAATACAATTATTTTGAAGTCATAACATAATATTGTGCAAAATGTAGGCTTTTTTAGTGGAAACTCTGGCCCTGTAAATCATAACTTGTTTGAAAAGGAATGAAAGTCAACTGCAGCGATTCGTAAGTTAGGTGCGTTTTGTGAGTTTTGCATGTTTTGTTTGGTATTGGCACATATTTCCAATGAGCCTGAGTAGAAAATTTCAGGCTGTTCATTAAGTTATTGAATGGATTTTTGTCATATTGGTTTGGAACGGCACAAAAAGTGTATAAATTATGTCAGTTTTCATTTTTAGTTAAACTGTTCTTTTAAATGAACAGTTCAGCCAAAAATTTAAATTCAGTCCCATTAACTCACCTCACCTTGTTTTTCCAAAAAACCCATAAAAGCTCCAAGAAGAAGAAATGAATGCCTCAGTCAGTGGAGCCCAGTGTTGTTTGGACCAACGCTCTTCAGAATCTCTTCTTTTGTGTTGTGCAGTAGACTGAAAGTGAAATGAAGCATAGCTTTACAATGACATTAAGGTGAGGAAATGATAATCTGATGCCTTTAAACACTCGTCTGAACACTTGTCTGGTCCAAAACCTGCCCAGGAGAGAGCAGCTCTGACCACACAGGAGAAGCAGAAGAAAGCTCTAGTCTTGTGTTGCCATCTAACCCTCAAAGCCTTTCTTTCTCTCCTTTTGTCTCCTGTGATGGACCGGTGGAGAGTTGTCCTGGTCTGTAATGGATTTTGAATCTCTGCTGTGCTGGGATTATGCTAAGAGCCCAGGTCTGTTATTTCTAAAGCTCTCTATCCCACCCTCTCTGTGTCTCTCGCTCTCTTTTTAGGGACTTGAGCTCTAAAAGAAGGGAGGTTTTGACCTGATTAAAGACTCACTGGCCAGCCTTTGCCTATTATCAACCTACTTATGCTGAAGTGTTTGTGTGTGTGTGTGTGTGTGTGTGTGTGTGTGTGTGTGTGTGTGTGTGTGTGTGTGTGTGTTTGTGTGTGTGTGTGTGTGTGTGTGTG
>NW_015505432.1:932314-947450 GCF_001515645.1 Sinocyclocheilus grahami
CCCCTCCTCTCTGGACAGTTTAACAGAAAAATCAAAAGGGCCAGCAGTGCTATACACTCAGGAACACAATTTCAATTTCAATTCACTGCTGCTGCTAAGTACGTGATATGGAGATGACAATCAACCTTCTTGTCCTCCGTTTTATTGCATAGCCAAGTCTATCAGTCTGCCATGCTTTCCTCGGCTCTCCTGTCATTTCCCTGCCACACAGGAAGCCGGAGAGACATATGGATGAAGGATGCGTCTCTCAATTATCATCATCTCCTTTAATAAACCCACCATGATTTTTTTAATCAGGCATCGGACAACATATGAGCACTCACTGACACAGCTGACAAGGCATAATGTGACTTGTGTTCTTTTTTCATATTGCTAACAATCTCGGTTTATCAATCAGTCTTCTCGGATTAATTGGAGACAACTTTAAGGGGTCATCAAAAGGGCCAGCAGTGCTATACACTCAGGAACACAATTTCAATTTCAATTCACTGCTGCTGCTAAGTACGTGATATGGAGATGACAATCAACCTTCTTGTCCTCCGTTTTATTGCATAGCCAAGTCTATCAGTCTGCCATGCTTTCCTCGGCTCTCCTGTCATTTCCCTGCCACACAGGAAGCCGGAGAGACATATGGATGAAGGATGCGTCTCTCAATTATCATCATCTCCTTTAATAAACCCACCATGATTTTTTTAATCAGGCATCGGACAACATATGAGCACTCACTGACACAGCTGACAAGGCATAATGTGACTTGTGTTCTTTTTTCATATTGCTAACAATCTCGGTTTATCAATCAGTCTTCTCTGATTAATTGGAGACAACTTAAAGGGGTCATTTTTTAATTATTTAATTCCTTAAGAAATGTTTATGAAGATTTTTGTTAAAAAACAGTCTAAATGTCATAATGCATCACCATATTCTTGACTGAAACGCTTTGCTTTGCGGCTGCTTGCCATTTAAAGTGCCCCTATAATGCTATTTTGGATATTACCTTTCATGAAGTACGTAATATCGCTGTTTGTAAATGGTCTGGGATTAATTGGAGACAACTTTAAGGGGTCATTTTTTAATTATTTAATTCCTTAAGAAATGTTTATGAAGATTTTTGTTGAAAAACAGTCTAAATTTCATAATGCATCACCATATTCTTGACTGAAACGCTTTGCTTTGCGGCTGCTTGCCATTTAAAGTGCCCCTATTATGCTATTTTGGATATTACCTTTCATGAAGTACGTAATATCGCTGTTTGTAAATGGTCTGCATAGTTTCAAAGTGCATGACATATGGAGATATTATGTGACAAAAGAAAGTAGCAATTCTGCAGTGCCTGAAATGAGTCGTCAGTGATTCCAAATTCCTGCACAAACCTACATAGGTTTGTGACATATTTGCGTAATGGTCTTCATTAGCTGCCAGGGAACAACAGTAGTTGTAGCTGAGTTTGGATTGTGTTGTCGCCATGTCTAGAAGACTGCACTTTGAGGAAATGAGAGTATATTATGAGACAATTAAATGCTTTTGTCCTCAGATGCATGTAAACCTGTTGTAGGACAATAACAATAATAACCTTTAAAATAACATAATAGATGCACTGATTGGTTACTTTTATGATTGGCTAACATCTTTGCATTGAAAATGAATGACACCCTCTAGCCAAAAACTCACCCAACAGCAAAAATCTAGATGGCTACGGGAATAAATCAGCAAAGTAAATCAACAATGCAGTTAAATTAAACAACAGATTCCCTGTCAATTACACTGTATAATTATATTAATTATATACAGGCCTATATTTGTGGTGAGGGCATTTCATAATAGCAATAGACTACCATTGTGAATTATGATATATGAAAAATCTGCCTTCCAGGGACTCCCTCGATTGAAATGCCCCTGCAGATACAAGATGGTGCCCTCTTTGGCAATTGGTGCCCTATGCAGGATACTGCTTTGACTTATGTTTAGACACCTGTTTGGCCCTGCGAGGGTTAAAGTGGGCCAGAGCTGAAGCACTGCCTGTTAAAGCTGCACATTAATGCATCTGTTGAGCACTGGACTGATAGCTTTTACATTTGAACTTTTTCATTTTCTGCCATTGAGTAAAGAAATTCAAATCTACTCATCTTGGCCATGTCAAGTAGTCTGATTAAACAACAGAGAGAGGAGAATTTCAAAAATAAATAAATAAATAAAAAGCATAATGGGTTTATTTGAAACTCGACCACAAATGAGTGTTGATTTGCTGCTTTAATTAATTCTGTCATACCTGTGGACAAGATGACCGACAGAGAGAGAGATGGAGAACAGGAGCTTTCAGAAGAGAAGGATAATAACACATGGAGACGATGTAGCTGGAATAAACACACACACACACACACACCCGTCAGTCAGGGCCTCTTGTATTTGACAGATTGGTCAGACGTTTCCTATTTGGCACTATTGACCTGTAAGCAAATGGCTGGCATTGCATCGAGCTCTGTTAACACTTTGACTTGTTTGTCCTCTTTTACTTAATTAAGTTGAGATAAGTAATGACCTCTTTACGGGAAGCCATGGAGAGGGAACATTTTTTTCCCGTCCTCCATGCTGACTCCTCGTTCATTGACCGATTTCTTCTTTATTAGCTCTCTTTGTTTTTGAGGTTCTCTCTCTCTTTCCCTTTATGTCGGGTTTCAGTTTTGAAGGTGAAGTTTGAACTGCAGTTCCTGGTTAAATTCTGTTTCAGTCTGAATTTGTGTCATTCTAAATCTGTATTCTCTCTCTCTCTCTCTTTTCCTCGTTGAACACAGAAGGGGAAGTTTAGTAGAATATTCACAATAATTTTTCTATACGATGAAAGCATACATTGGCCACAACATGACTGTAGTCCTTCATGCACAATGGTCCAGACGCCTAAAACCTTTCTCTCTAGCTGTCTCAAATCTTATTTGTGCATATTTGCTGGACAAAGGCTAGGATTTTCACTAAATAATGACTTAAATTTGGGTGTTTCACATTTTCTGAAATCTAAAAACACATTTGTCAAAACAGTAACCACAACGTTTTGTGATTTTTGGCTAAACTGTTCAGAAGTTATAAGCAAAAATAGTAATTTTTCATATCTCCTGACCACTAGGTGGCGCTGCGCCGAAACTGTGCTGGTAGCTTCAGGTCATGGCTATTTTAACACACACCACGTTTCGTCTCAATATGCTAATCCGTTGTAGAGATATAGCCTCACATCCATTTTTGCGTGCTCTTTGTCAAATTCGTTCACGTTATTCGAGAACGGTTTAACTAATCAACTTGAATTTCATAACTTTTTTCAGCATGGTCTGAAGCTGATCTGAGCCAATTTTAGTAAACATCAGATAAACGGTCTAGGATGAGTTTGAAAAAGTAGGTTTTTCGAACTATTAAAAATGACAAAAAATCTTGACCCATAGAATTTAAAATTTTGGTGTCTATTTGACGGCCAAGGATTCGGATGAAAAAAGAATTTACCATCTATATTTTACGGTTCAAAGAATATTAGCATAAACATAAGTGCAACTTTGACCTGTTGGTGGCGCTAGAGTGTTTGAGTTAGATACTCCAAACTTGCTGTGGTTAATGTTGAGACTGCCCTCTATCTTTGTGCCAAATTTCATAACTTTCCCTAAAACTAAAATATAGTTATATATATATATAAAAAAAAATATATATATATAAGCTCAAAATAATAATAATAGGAACGCCAACAGATACAATAGGTGCCTACGCACCTTCGGTGCTTGCCACTAATTATGGAAACTCAACTATGGAGACAGTTCAGATTCTGCTGCAAAGCTCTAAAAGACAGTCGTGCCATTATTTAGCTGAAGCTAGTTCAGATCAGTAAAAGTGTGAAGTTATTCGATCAGCTATAGGCAGCTCTACAAAATACAGCAATGTTGTTATTCAGCTCGAGTCAGTTCAATGCTGACTCAATTCAGTTCAATAAGTGCCAGTGTTTCAGGACACGATTCAGCGGTAAAGCAGCTCTACAGAAAACAACAGTGCTTAATTCAGTTCAAGTTTTTGTTCTCATCCGATGGTGTCAGTCAATGCAGTCATATCGATAAATTACTGAAAGTTAAGTGCATTTCAACAGTGGCACATCATGTGACAGAAATGGAGAAAAAAACTTTGTACCGTATTTATATCCTAATGGACGCTATTAGTACAATAACGTGTATATATTAGTATTCAAATGGTACATTTTAGTATCTTTTGCAAGGGTACCACCCCATGTGACAGCTTTCTGAGTGTATAATGTGTTGATTTTTGCTTAAAATAACTGCACATAACATGTCTGACACAGAAGCACACAGAAGTGATGTTCTTGAGCAGTGTTTTGGCTGGAGTTGGTTTATGCTGAATGAGGTCATTATAAGCTGATTCGTAGGATTCATAGCTCAAGGTCAACACTGATCTAGTTTCATCTTCCACCACTGTCCATTAAAACAATATAAAACGCTTCACGACATGCATCTCTCGCGCAAATTGTAAACCAGCCAAACAACCCTTGACACATTTTCAATATTATTACATTAAACCGAGTTTGATTGATAATGTAATATTGGGCTAAGGCAAAACATCAATCATAGCAAGTATATTAATTATTTAATATTGCACTGTAATTCAGGAATCGATGCGAGCATGCTCAGGGAGGAACGAGAGGGATGAAAATCTGTGCTCCCCGCAGACCTGCAGGAAATGGACAGATTAAAAAAAATAGAAAGATCAAGCTAAAAAAATGAAAAGGTGAAGATGTACCAGTTCAATAAAAATGTATATTCATTTGGCGATAATGTCTTCCTGTGTCTGCACTCAGCAGTGCTGGGATTTGGTTTGAAGCCTCTAATTGAATTAGATGCTTTTTTTGTTTTTTAGCACAGACGTGTGCCAAAGAGAGACAGATACAATTAGAAGAATGCAGTAATTTAGCCATAGACTGGGGAAGTCGCTAAATTACCAAAAAAAAATAAAAAATAGAGAGATGGAGGGAGGGTGCAAATATAATAAGTGCTTGTGAAATTGAATAAGTGATTATAAAAAGAAAATGGAATTAGTGTGATGAGGGGAAAGGAAAGATAAGAGAGATGGTTTCTTTCGTGAGGAACGGTTTACCTCTAAGTATTCTTCATTAAAAGATTACAGCTCTCTGTCACCACCGTAACTTATTTTGAGCCAGTGCTCTAACCCCATACTGCCCCATTTGAGTTTTACATTCGGATATTTGTTAGCTTGCACTGGTCTTTCCTTGTTGGGATGGAAATGGTCCCCCAGAAAAGCAATCATTTGGAAGTGAGAGAATTTTAGTAGTGAATGGTTGCTCGGAGAGATGCATGGATGGATGGATGGGTTTGTGGAGGGGAGAGGGGGTAGAGTGGGTTTCTCATGGGCTTTTGTGTCCCTGATTACTGGAGTCATTTCTGAGCTGCCACAGGGTAGTTAACATCAGGTTTCCTAACCACACTTCTTTGTCAAACACAAACACACACACAGTTTGCCACAGTATCATCTTTGTATCTTTTTGTCATTACCTGGTTACATTCCGTAAGTTCCGTAGCACCTATTCTGTTTGCTTTAGTTTAGAGGCCTTTAGTTATTTTCTGTCTATTCACTGTATTTTGTATGTTTACAATACTAAATGTTATTTATTAAAACCAAACATAAATCTTGGCATAAATCATGAGTAGCTTTTCATTTCTCAAACAATCATGTTGGAGGACGTGCATCATCTGAACTGGATGATGACATCACTGAATCATCAGTGAACTGACTTTGTGTGTGTACTGTGTAATGGTGTGTACTGCCGAATGTTCAGGAGTTCATCCCTGGTAAAACGTATTGTGTTTGAAAAACAACAGACAGGAAAAAATAACAAAAACATTAAAACAACTGGAGAGCTCCACACCGAGGCAGCCATACGCGGCGCCATCTTGGATTCCCAAACATACAACATGCCAGAAACATATTCATCACTGTAATAATGATTCAATCCTACAATTTTACATATTTGCTTATTTAAATCCTTGCAATTTTAAATAACTGTGTTCTATTGTAATATATTTAAAAATGTAATTTATTCCTGTGATTCCTTAAAAATAAATAAATAAATCCATATATGATGCTTCTTTTTCAAACATTTTGTCAGGTATTCAAACACATCAGACTCTGTATGAATACTGCAAAGTATTATCAAAGTTCCATACTTTGAACATGTGTATCAATGAATTAATGAGACACAGTCAATGGTTATTTAATGTAAACACACCCACACAGCATCTGTGTGCATCATTATTCCAATGAACTCCAGCTGTCTTTAGCCGGTGGCATTTCTGATTTCCTCTTTAACACTTTTCTCTTGTAATGTGTCATTGTTTTAAAGGGAGTAAACGCTCTTTTGAAATCTCTTGCCCTCATGGAACCCAGTGAGCATGTATGGATAAATACAGTAAATCAATTAAAAATACAGTGGTTATGAGAGGAGAGGAGGACGAATGAGTGGGAGGTCAGGGTGACGAGATGCTTGCTGTCTTTGCTTTATTTACAGTGGAGCAAATATGTTCTTGTGTTGCAGGAAAACCGGGAACATCAAAGCTGGATTAGAACATCTGGTAAGTTCTGCTTCTTTCCCCCTTCAGTGTTTTCTCAATCTTTGATATCTGCATCCAGAATGAATGTTCAACAATTGCCTTTGAATAGCTTGAGCTGTCAGACAGACTCTGAGGTCTCTCTCTCTCTCTCACTCCCACATGATTGCCTGGGTTTTCATAATTGTCACTCTTTCGTTTGTCCCCTTCCGTTTTTTAGTTTTGCTTTTGTCTTTTTTACTAAAAGGTGTGGTGTTAAATAATTTCTTCCCCCTGTAAGGATGAAGTGTGTGTTTGTAAATGTTTTTTGAGTCAGTATTCACACACAGATTCACCAGTGCAGTGTGTGTTTTGAACTGTATCCTCAAGATCAACTGGTTCAGTTTCCAGTTACCTCTGAACAAGTCTGGAGAGTTCACAGTGTCTTCCCTCTTCTACTGTCCTGCCTCCGTCTCTCTGGATGTAGGGCGTGCTGTTGGCCTTTAAAATGAGCCCTAGGGAGTGTTTAAAAATGTAACGTCCAACATTTCCTGGGTTTTCTGCAGCCTTTCTAATCCAGGGTCAAAGTGCCATGCACTGGAGTTAAAGGGCTGCTTTTCTCCTCCTGGGTGTGTCATTGTTTTAAAGGGAGTAAACGCTCTTTTGAAATCTCTTGCCCTCATGGAACCCAGTGAGCATGTATGGATAAATACAGTAAATCAATTAAAAATACAGTGGTTATGAGAGGAGAGGAGGACGAATGAGTGGGAGGTCAGGGTGACGAGATGCTTGCTGTCTTTGCTTTATTTACAGTGGAGCAAATATGTTCTTGTGTTGCAGGAAAACCGGGAACATCAAAGCTGGATTAGAACATCTGGTAAGTTCTGCTTCTTTCCCCCTATCAGTGTTTTCTCAATCTTTGATATCTGCATCCAGAATGAATGTTCAACAATTGCCTTTGAATAGCTTGAGCTGTCAGACAGACTCTGAGGTCTCTCTCTCTCTCACTCCCACATGATTGCCTGGGTTTTCATAATTGTCACTCTTTCGTTTGTCCCCTTCCGTTTTTTAGTTTTGCTTTTGTCTTTTTTACTAAAAGGTGTGGTGTTAAATAATTTCTTCCCCCTGTAAGGATGAAGTGTGTGTTTGTAAATGTTTTTTGAGTCAGTATTCACACACAGATTCACCAGTGCAGTGTGTGTTTTGAACTGTATCCTCAAGATCAACTGGTTCAGTTTCCAGTTACCTCTGAACAAGTCTGGAGAGATCACAGTGTCTTCCCTCTTCTACTGTCCTGCCTCCGTCTCTCTGGATGTAGGGCGTGCTGTTGGCCTTTAAAATGAGCCCTAGGGAGTGTTTAAAAATGTAACGTCTAACATTTCCTGGGTTTTCTGCAGCCTTTCTAATCCAGGGTCAAAGTGCCATGCACTGGAGTTAAAGGGCTGCTTTTCTCCTCCTGGGTGGAACCGAGTTTCCATTTCTGCTTTTTTTCTGCGGGATGAATAATGGAGAGAGGTCACAGTGGGGTCCTGTCTCTCTGAATGTACACTCACCTCCCTGAGCTCCACACCCTGAATATTAAACACAGGCCTGGCCCTTTAAGGGTCACTCGACACACCTGACCTTAATTCTTATCAATTATCATGCTTATATTCTCAAATCAAATCTTTATCACATATTCCCGCTCATTCGTTCTCAAGATCTCTCCTGCTAAGAAACCTTCACATTAGTGGTTATAACAAATCAGAAGTTGAGTAATCTCAAAAAGTTGAGGCAACCAGATTCAGGACTTTGAGTTTCAATTTTTGGGTAAAAATTGTTGTCCACTTAACAGTTCACTGTCAAACTTAAAATTGTATGTTGACTTGCTACATTGAAAATTTCAGTTAGTTCAGTTGAATAATGTGAACCAGGGCCGTAACCACCTTAGACACTGAGGGGGACAAGTCCCCCCCTAATAATTAGAAATGGCTAAATTGTCCCCCAGTATTTGGAATTCTTGCACTGATCTGCTGCACTCCATTATGCAGCGCTCTGTTTATTGTTAGGATGAAACACAGGTTTAAAAGTTTGATTTTCAGCCTGGTCTGCCTCAGTGGGCTAACAGCACTCGTTAATGTCAAAAAGATTGAGATGGCCAATCAAATCAAATTAGGTGGGGTTTATTGTTCACAGAAGCAGAGTGCGCATTCCAGCGTAAAGCAGCAGTTTTAATGTTATAAGAAAGCACGATAAGATGTAAGTAGCGAAACATTTAGTGTTTGACAACTGTTTTACGATAGAAATGTTAAACGACCAATAGTAGTATCCGGTAATGCAAGCTATACTCGACTTTTTGAGTGGGTGATGATGGTGGGGTGAGCCAAGGAAAAGCCCGGAGCAGGGGGAGCCAGATGGTGATCCAGGCCACAGCCAGGACAGCGATCCACAACGGCGTTTGCTGGAGCGAGGAGCCGTGGTGATGTGGATTTCGAGCGAGGGTGGAGGAGTCAGGGCGATGGGCCAAGGAGGAGTGACGGGATCAGCGACCGTAGGCGGAGCAAGGGAATCCACGTGCCGAGGAGGAGCTGGCTCACGGAAGGCCCGAGGTGGATCCATGCCACTGAGAGGAGACAAATGAGGAACAGAGTGGCTGATGGGAGACTGGGTAGATGGACAGGCAGATGTTAGCAAAGGAGGCGGGAGCTCCGGAGAACAGAGGCTGAGCGGAATCAGCGAGCACTCAGGAAATTCAGGAGATTTAGAAGATATAGAGTCTAATTTGGGTGGGATCAGGGAGGACAGGCAGACAACCTCTCCAAAATCAAAACAGTCATTCATTAAAGGGGACATAACACGCACAGTTTCACCCAAACTCATGTTGATCTTGAGTACCTATAGAGTAGTATAGCATCGTTCATAGCTCCAAAGAGTCTTTAGTTTTATCATGTTTATTAAAGAAACAGCACTCGTTAATGTAAAAAAGATTGAGATGGCCAATCAAATCAAATTAGGTGGGGTTTACTGTTCACAGAAGCAGAGTGCGCATTCCAGCGTAAAGCAGCAGTTTTAATGTTATAAGAAAGCACGATAAGATGTAAGTAGCGAAACATTTAGTGTTTGACAACTGTTTTACGATAGAAATGTTAAACGACCAATAGTAGTATCCGGTAATGCAAGCTATACTCGACTTTTTGAGTGGGGGATGACGGTGGGGTGAGCCAAGGAAAAGCCCGGAGCAGGGGGAGCCAGATGGTGATCCAGACCACAGCCAGGACAGCGATCCACAACGGCGTTTGCTGGAGCGAGGAGCCGTGGTGATGTGGATTTCGAGCGAGGGTGGAGGAGTCAGGGCGATGGGCCAAGGAGGAGTGACGGGATCAGCGGCCGTAGGCGGAGCAAGGGAATCCACGTGCCGAGGAGGAGCTGGCTCACGGAAGGCCCGAGGTGGATCCACGCCACTGAGAGGAGACAAATGAGGAACAGAGTGGCTGATGGGAGACTGGGTAGATGGACAGGCAGATGTTAGCAAAGGAGGCGGGAGCTCCGGAGAACAGAGGCTGAGCGGAATCAGCGAGCACTCAGGAAATTCAGGAGATTTAGAAGATATAGAGTCTAATTTGGGTGGGATCAGGGAGGACAGGCAGTCAACCTCTCCAAAATCAAAACAGTCATTCATTAAAGGGGACATAACACGCACAGTTTCACCCAAACTCATGTTGATCTTGAGTACCTATAGAGTAGTATAGCATCGTTCATAGCTCCAAAGAGTCTTTAGTTTTATCATGTTTATTAAAGAAAAATACAACTTTCCGATTCTCTCCGAAAACAGCAGAGCTCCTGGAGGCACGCCGATGGGTGGAGTTAAAGAGTGACGAGCACTTGAGCACCGATTGCCAACAAAACACAGACATTTGATGCCATTTCACTTACCGTCTCCGAAGAATATAGAAGCTTGAAAAAACCTCTCCGAAACTTGTACGAAACCGGAAGGAGTATATTTGACACAGAAATACTTCTACATTCATATCGTTTTTGAAACTTTGGCCATGTTTTTGGCAACTCTTTAACAGTGAAAATAACTCAACATGCATGAAATAGCATTAGACCCCTGCGGGGCTCCTTTCCATACCCTCGTACTCCACTTTGACTCCCCCGACAACGGATGGTGTTGCCAGCTCACACACCTGGTCAGACTTGTGAGGCTCGTGCTCAGGGACGATGTTTCGTTCAGTCGCTCCTTCGTGAGCCCACTTGCAAAACTCCTTTGCTGCCCCTGAAAAACAAACTACATCCACTGTTCACATAACGCTGGGCTCTTTGGTAAGCTGAACAAGGTTATCTTTCCCTTACAGCCAAAGACACACTTCTTTGGAGATATTCTTCTCGAGCGAGTGCCGTTCAGTGCAGCCAAATGAAACACGTTGATGGGCGCGCTCTTGCTCTCACTCTGGTCGATGTGTGTGCACGCGCACGCTCTTCCGGGAGTAATGCGCAAACAAGGAGTTCCACCCTTCATTATGTCACAAAGAGCCAAGCTTGAAAAAACCTCTCCGAAACTTGTACGAAACCGGAAGGAGTATATTTGACACAGAAATACTTCTACATTCATATCGTTTTTGAAACTTTGGCCATGTTTAGCATGATTATCCAACTCTTTAACAGTGAAAATAACTCAACATGCATGAAATAGCATTAGACCCCTGCGGGGCTCCTTTCCATACCCTCGTACTCCACTTTGACTCCCCCGACAACGGATGGTGTTGCCAGCTCACACACCTGGTCAGACTTGTGAGGCTCGTGCTCAGGGACGATGTTTCGTTCAGTCGCTCCTTCGTGAGCTGGCTCACACATCACGGCCGGCTTGGGCTCTCTGTCTGCGGGGGGTTCCGGCTGGGCTCTGGGTTGGGAGTGGGGCTGGTGTCTTCGTTGATCGTTCCGACAGTGAGCGGCGATTTGCACCCACTCCACGAAGTCGATAAAGCTCCCTGAGGACCTTTCCTGGACAACTGCACTCTGGTGGCGGTGTTCAGGCCGGTGTGCAGGAAGGTACAAAGGCAGTTGTCTGGGTACAATGTTAAATTCGAGAGGTTTAGTAACTCTTCCATATGTTCCTCAAGGGAGCAACAGTCTCACAGCAGGGATGTCCATAGTGACAGAAAAAGAAAAAAAAATCATGAAGTCCAAACAACACACACAAAAGGAAAAAGCAAAACTTTCACCACTAGTAATGTTTTTTGGAGTCTGGTCTTCTGTCAGAATTCGCTATATATAAACGCACAAATAGGAAGATGAAGGTTCAAAAAGTCTTTAATCTAACACACACGGGCAATTCAAACACAGGGTAATTTCAGCACAACACAGATGTAACATATACGAGACCGGACAACTAGAACTGAAAGCACAGGAGCTTAAACACAGGGCTAACGAGGTGAAACAGCTGAACATGATAGCAAATCAAATCAGTTACCATAGTGACAAATACAGGCAGGGTAATAGTCCAAACTGAAGTGAAACCATGACAACACATACAAGTATGTTTAAAATATTATTTGCAAATAGTTCAAAATGATTACTTGCCGACTAGAATTAGACCTTGGATTTCCTTCACTATTCATGGGCCTAGTTCATTAAGCTTTATTATATTAGTTCAGTATCCTGTTAGTCATATCACAATTTCTAGAGAATGAACCATTTTTATTGATTTTGACTGTGTGTTGCAGGTTAATGTGCAATTAACTCGTCTTCATTAGGATAGAGAGATGGACAGATGTAGAGGGAACAGATGATGAAAGGGCAGATTGAGCAGGGCTGATGGAAGGAGAGATTTGACAGAGGAGAGAGTGAAAGGGGAGGAGAGTTTATGAGCGCATGCATTGATCTACAGCTGTATAAAAGCACAGTGAATTATTGAAAAGAAGATTACATGCATAACCCTCTGCAATCAATATGTCTGTTTGAAAAGAGTCTCTCTACATGACACACGAACAGACACTAGCAAAGGTCATTCTGCCCTCAGAGACTACAACTTTTTTTTAGTTCTCTCAACAATAGGGTTAAATGACTATTTACAGGCCTGTGTACTCTCACAGACACAGTGTGAGCGCTTCACTCACATTTGCAACAAGAAATAAATAGGCATGAACTGCAAAATGTATTTAGTAGTATGTGTGCGAATAAAAAAAGTAAGGAGTCTAAAAAAAATTCAGTGGTTAATATCTTAAATGCTGTAACATATGTCTTAATTGTTATGTTAAGAGGTCATACTGTATATTTGGGGATGGAAAAACAGGAATTGCAAACCTTGGGTTAAATAAAATTTATGTAAGTGCTGCACATTTCAAAACTCAAAACACGGTGCTGTTGTGCATTCTAAAGGTTCGTTGTTTCAGAGCAGTTTGCAATCAATGAATATTGTGCATTTAGTGTTTATACAGTAATATGTTGTAGACTGTTGCAAAAGTGCATTTTTTATCTCCCACACGTTTTGAAACGAGCAGCAGGTGATAGTAAAGCATAGACATTTCAAAACAAGAGTCCCCGGGTATTCTTGTATTCTGTATTTGGGCATCCGCCATGACACTCACTGTGAGAAATACTGCAAGCGGAGTGATACAAATGGTGAAACGGTTGGAGTGCTGTTATCACTAGAATATCGCACTCCTGGAAAAGGCTCTCAGCCAGTCAGATTCTAGGACCAGAAAGAACTGTTGTGTGTGTGTGTGTGTATATATATATAACAGAAAGGTTCTTCAGATGTTAAAGGTTCTTTATGGAACCATTTAGACAAAAAGGTTCTTCTATGGCATCGGAAAGCAGCTTTATTTTTAAAAGTGTATATATATATATATATATTTATTTATTTATATATTTGTATGTATGTACTACAAAGGGTGAAAATATAACTTATTTGTATCTGCTTAGAATACATATTTTCTAGTTTTGAAATTCAACAATATAAAGATGAAATGGCATTTCCACCTCTGAATATAATTTGCGATTTGATGAACTAGTGAGTTTGTTTTCGAGAAATTTTGAAATTAACGTTAACAGTTGTATTGTGGGATTTTATTTGTGCATTAAATGCGCTAAAGTTGTTTTTTCAGTTAAAACATGCAGATACGTGAGTCTGCCCGTGTTCAGATCTATGTTTCCTGAAAATGTGAATATGTGAAAAATGTTCCTGAGAATTTATTGTAGACTTTATAAAAAGCAGGTAGATTGCATCGGCTCATCAGACACCAGGTGCTGCAATATTTTATTGAGATTTGTGCCGATGAGCAGTAAGTCTACACCCCCTGCATCTCTCCCCGAAATACATTCACGTTTACCCTGCAGACGTGAGCCATAAACAGCCCCGCGCTTACAAGCTTCAGATCTACCAGTGTTAAAAGATGGCAAACTTTACAAAGTCTAGACGGAGGCACATAACAATCTTAAAAGTAGTTACTTCTAATCTTACGTTCCCTATCATTAGCTCCAAAAATATGTAGTTACTGAAATCTAACTGTATTTCCACAACATATTCAAGAAAATTTGGATGATCTTAATTTTGCCGAATGACGAACACGGGTCAGATTTCATTTAACTTTGTTTCTTTGTGGGACTTTTATGGTTATGCTTATTAGCTTTGTGTGGAAAAACTGAGAGTGTTTATTTGTTTTCCTGTGTATTTTTTTGGTTTATTGCTTTACTGGTCTCTCTTGTGCAATGTTTCTTCATTATAGAGGCCTGAATGCACAGCTAAATAATCACAGTAAAAAAAGTGACCACCCTCTATTACTGTAATAAGTTGAATTTGTGTACTGTGTTGGGTCATTCTGTCTTATTTTCATGTCCATCAGCTTTAAAAATGCAGAAATGATATGTAAAACTGATTTCCCCCATGAGTTTTAGCTTTTGAGGCCTTGTTTATATGTAATTAATTATTTACGGTTCATATTAGTACCAGCGATTGCGAGAAATGGCTCTGTTTTGGCTCCTTGGGTGCTTAATAATAGATTTATCCCATAACATCATCAAAAGCACCTGTCTTCCTCTAACAGAGCGAAGGAAGATCAGGTCTTTAGAAGTCAATGGAGCGTCCGGACATGGCCTGCAGCGCTCATCCGTGGCCCCCGTCTCACTCCCTCTCGCCGTGTTTGCCAGTGATTTGATTGTGGGATAAAGAGGTGATCTGACAACACCTCACCGAGTGTCAGCTAAATGAAAGCCGAGGAGCTGCACGAGGATAATTTGCAAGCAGATTTACATGCTTATTACACTAATGATTTCATCAGATTGGAGGTGTCTGCGAGTCTGCCACGGGCCTCCGTCTCCCTGCATTTGTGAAATAAGCCACCCGGCTAAATGATGGAGTCGTCAGGCTGACCTTTAACCTGACGCCTGCCCAGACATAATTGCATGCCATACTGATAGAGGGGACTGGCACGGCTTTCATATCCCACCGCTTTATCTCTCTCTCCGTTAAGATCCGTTCCTCTTTGCATAGATCTCACAACAGAACGAAAGCAACAAAGACATATTGCATCTCCATTTCCAAATGATGCTGTTGGATTTAGCGTAAGGTCCTGGTATAT
>NW_015505432.1:947924-949636 GCF_001515645.1 Sinocyclocheilus grahami
ATATATTTCACGCCGGGTGAACTGGTCCCTTACTGTATACGCATTATCTAAATGGTATCTCTGAATGTCAAGGGCATAAAGGAAATTAAATCGGAAAGTGCAGATAGAGCAAAGACGATTTTATCTCCTGGTGATTGCAGTTTTGATAGGTATTCCAGTGAATTTCATTTTCTCCGGATGGTGAGGAGATGAGTTAGACGCCACATTTGTTCATTTTTCTTCTACATGATTTATGTGAGTTGAGTGTGAGCCCAACGCCAAGCCCGCTCTGGCTTGAACACACACACACACACACACACATGCATGTCAAAAAAGTCTATTAATACAATTGTCTTCCATTTTGGCCTGACTGTGTGTGTGTGTGTGTGCACACGCAGGGGGAGAGAGGGTTTGTGTGAATTGCGCGGTTGAAGGCGAGGACCGCCGCGGTTAAACCTCTGTCATCACTCATGCTTGTTTACATTCTAAATACGTAATGAAATCTTGTTGGCAATAATCAAGGAAATAAAAGTTTGGGAAAATTGTAAAAGTGGTGAAGTTTGAGAAATGAGCGTCAGGCGGCTAAATAACATTTTGGGGCAGGAAAGCTTATTATTATGCAGCGGCAGTGCCTACTGTAGACACAAAGATGAACAGCCTCTGCTTTCCTAAATGCTGTTAGCGCCGTCCTGAAGTATGGCACATTGTAAAAAAGGCCTCCGATTTCATATTGAGATTATATTTAAAAAAGATATCCATACACAACATTATATTTTATAGACGCCCGGCCCAGAACTCCTGATATGCAGTATTTGTTATAAATATATAAATAAACATATTGCACTGGAGCCCATCTCTACCCTGATCTTATAGACCTGGATATTAAAAACAGAATATTGCATTTTCTAGGGGGAGCCTGTAACGTAATGCTGCGGTCCTTATTTTGATTTTGATTTTTTAACTTTTTTTTTAGTTTAAGGAATGGGCTAGAGGTTGGAAATAACAAATAAAAAATGACTATAATTGAGGATGAAGAAGTCAGATGAGACGAGATGAGCGATGAACTTAATCAAAAAAACTATATAGGCCGTATATATACACTATATACTGCTGTTCAGAAGTTTAGAATTGCATCGATGGTGAATTTATTTAATCAGAAATACAGTAAAAACTGTAATATTGTAATATATTATTACAGTTAAACATCTGTTTTCTATTTGATTATATTTACAATGTAATTTATTCCTGTGATCAAAACTGCTTTCAGTGTCACAAGATCTTCAGAAATCATTCTAATTTGCTGATTTGCTGCTCAAGAAACATTTCTGATTAATAAAAATAGTTGTGCTGCATCATATTTTTGTGGAAACCATCATATTTTTTTCTCCAACATCTTTTGTGGAATCGAAAGTTTTAAAAAACTGTATTTATTTGAAATGGAATTTGTTGTAACAGTGTAGAAACCTTTACTGTCACTTTGATTAATTTAGTGCATCCTTGCAAAATAAAGTATTAATTTCTTTCTTAAAAGTATTTAAAGAAGATAACCTTCATGGGCTTGTTTTCCGCTATGTCTCCTTAAAGGGACAGTTCACCCAAAAATAAAAAAATCGGTCATCATTTTCTAATCTTGAAGTTGTTCCTAAGCTGTATGAGTTTCTTTCTTCTGCTGAACACAAAAGAAGATATTTGGTTACCAAACAGTTGATGGTAGCCATTGACTTCCATAGTAT
>NW_015505432.1:949685-1014522 GCF_001515645.1 Sinocyclocheilus grahami
TATATATACTTATTTATTTATTTTTTACTCAAGGATACAGAAGTGTAGTCTAAACATTGCTCTGTTGACTTTTTGAAAATGTATGCCAATGAAAACTGGGAACGCATGCATGTAATTGTTCTCTGGGTTCATGGAAAGCAGAAGTTCAGTTCAGCAAATTAACATTTCCCAACCACTGCTCTTCTAAAATCAAAAGGGAGTAAAAAATGTCATGCACATTTTTTTTAATCTAAACTGCACTACAGTAGTTCTTCAAATCTGACTCTATAAGCAGAAGCGGATGGGTGTGGGCTGTATAGGCGGAGGATGAGTGCAGCTGTAGACAGTAGGGAGCAGAGCGCTGAGCACTGATGTGGAGCTGCGGTGTGGTGATTGAGATCATTGGTTTGGCTCAGTGTTTTTGCGGGACGGCTGTGTGTGAGTGAATGAGCGATAGATGCTGCTCTCACCGGGACACTAAACCCCATCAAACCTGCACCCATCATCTGTCCAAGCCTTGTTTGTGAGAGACTGCTGGAACAGTTCTGCTTTGACTACATTTATTACACACACACACACACACACACACACACACATAGACACATGCAGACCCACACTTAGCTCAGAAATCAAGTGGAGATTTAAAGGCCATTTTTTGAAACATTCGATTCATCAAAGTGTCCGTTGAAACAGCATTTTCCACAAAAATATTGTGCAGCACAACTGTTTTCAGCATTGATAATAATCAGAAACATTTCTTGAGCAGTAAAGCAGCATATTAGAATGATTTCTGAAGATCATGTGACACTGAAGACTGGAATAATGATGCTGGAAATTCAGCTTTCACAATATTACTGTTTTCTACTGGGTTGTATATTTTGTTTGCACATTTATTGGACTAAAACGTTACTCACACAGGTTATAGCAATGTACCTCCTTTTTTTGTAAATTTTTGGGACTTCTTTCCCACCTTGTTACACTTGTGGTGTTCCTGGTCACAAATGACGGGCCCACAAAAAAACTGCTTATAAATCTCTCATTGCGCTATAATATCACCAAAACTTTGTTTTCTTTTCTTTTTTTTGGAGGCCTCAAATTGATCTGAGCGTATGCTTTTTCCCAAAAAGTAATACAAAACCTGTGCTAATTAAAAAAACATTTTTGACACCCGAACATTTTTCTTTTTCTTCACAAAATGAAAGTCTGGTCTGGTGTTGTTGCAGGAAAAAAAGCTTTGAAATGACAATAAAACGACTAAATGATACATTTTTGGATGAACTATTGCTTTTGATTTTGGCTGGATTGTTGCCCTGAGCTCAGAGCTTCTCTAAGGGTTCATTTACACGACAGTGATTGTACTAAAAATGGAAAAGTTTTCCCTTTGCGCTTTTGAAAAGTTTCTTGTACATACACCAATGTTGTCAAACGATCCCAGTTCTCACAGATGGGTGAAAACTACTAAAAACAGCATTATTCATGCCAGGCCAGTAGTTGGCAATGTCACTTTGTAAGGAAACACTATGCATCTATGCACTTACTCATTCTTCAAATATATACTCACATATGCTTATAGACTAAATACATAATACACATGCATGATGTCACATGGGTTTGTGTACTTTACATGGAGATGATAATAGTATTGCTCTCAAAAACGTGCACTTTGAAACCCGTTTGCATTTTATAAGCCCCCTAAACACCATTGTCATGTAAATGAACGGCCAAAACACATTTTGAGTTGAAAACGCTGTTGTGTAATCACCCCTTTAATGTTTTAACTATCAGTGAGGATGCTTTTTCAAGCAGCCCTGCAGCATGGTTCCACGTTTATCACTTTCTGTCTATGCAGTTTCTGTAACTATTTCTTACAGATCGGTCTTCATTAGGATTCAGAGCTTCCGCTTCCGTCGTTAACCGGTTAGTTAGGACTGTGGGTTATGACTAGATCGGCTAGAGTTCTGAATCCAGTCGGGATGTGGGTGTCAAACAGTGTTTTGTAGCTTATTTGTATCATATCTGTGTCAAATTGTATCAGCCCTCTCTCTCTCTTATTGCTCAGCGTTTGCCAGAATGAGGCCTGTCTCATAATTTGACAAACTTATCTAATTATTAATCCGCCACCCATTTGTCATCCTTTGAAACTAATTATATTTTTCTTCATATTGACGCTCGTTTTTTTCTTTTGTGTGTTTTCCTTTTTTCTTTCTTGTCTAAACACTCGGTGGTGTAATATCTCCGGACACTTGCCTCAGGGTCACTTGAAACAAATGCAAATGCAATGGTAGAAATTTCATAATAAACTGTAACTAAGATGATTGCCCTGCCAGCTATTATCCTTCCAGTTAAGTCGTGCGATCCGTCTGTTCTTCCGCCTCGTTATTGCGGCACGAAGAGAAGAGAAGACGGCTTTGAATGGGAGGAGAGGGGGTTTATCTGAACATTCAATAATCCTTCCTTTATTTCTGTCTGCTTGATTGATGTCCTGAAACAGTCTGATATGCTTCTGATAACAATATAAAGGAGGAAAAAAAGAAAAAAGTAAGAGGAGCACGCTCAGAAAGACCAGAGCCCGTGTTTCTGTAAAAGTTATCGAAGGCGAGGTGTCAAAAACAAGCAGATTTCCGAGCGGAGCTTGATGTGTTTGTCATCTGAGAAATGGCGACATTAAAGCGGGTCATTATATTTCCCTGTCATCACCCCAAATGACATTTTGAGAAAGTGACACCTTTACAGTTTGATAAATCAAATTTCTGCTGAATAATGTGCGTTGGTGCTGTCAGCGACACCCACATTCTCCGAAGAGCTACGGTGAGCCTTGCAGGATCCACATTTAAATTTCATCCTATTAGCATTTAATTTCTCTGTAAGAAGAGAAGACGGCTTTGAATGGGAGGAGAGGGGGTTTATCTGAACATTCAATAATCCTTCCTTTATTTCTGTCTGCTTGATTGATGTCCTGAAACAGTCTGATATGCTTCTGATAACAATATAAAGGAGGAAAAAAAGAAAAAAGTAAGAGGAGCACGCTCAGAAAGACCAGAGCCCGTGTTTCTGTAAAAGTTATCGAAGGCGAGGTGTCAAAAACAAGCAGATTTCCGAGCGGAGCTTGATGTGTTTGTCATCTGAGAAATGGCGGAGTGACAGTTTTGCATTAAAGCGGGGCATTATATTTCCCTGTCATCACCCCAAATGACATTTTTAGAAAGTGACACCTTTACAGTTTGATAAATCAAATTTCTGCTGAATAATGTGCGTTGGTGCTGTCAGCGACACCCACATTCTCCGAAGAGCTACGGTGAGCCTTGCAGGATCCACATTTAAATTTCATCCTATTAGCATTTAATTTCTCTGTAATCCTACACACCTTCATAACAGCAACACACACCGGGCTCTCCTGCGTTCGAGAGCAATCTATAGCCCTTTATAACTTCCCTCCCTCATCATTCTTCTTTCTTGACAATTAAGAGGCTGGAATCTAATAGTGGAGATATTGGAATTATATCCCAGCCTCTTCCAGAGCCACCGCGCTGCACATTTCGACACGTTTAGCCCTCGTGTGCATGTTTACACACGCGCACACACCCTCGCGATCATCTTTTGTACACGACTGAAGATGTGATTTCCTCCAGAATATTATTAGTTTTTAATCCTGCCACTGAAGCTGTGTTGTTAAATGTTTTTATGTAATGTAGGGCCGGGGCGAGCTTTGATTTTTTGTTTTTTTTGTTTGACCGATTCAAGATAGCGATTTATATTTTTTAACTAATCAGCTTAAAAATGTAACTACAGCATGATTCAAGTTACATTCTCTTTATGCAAACCTTGCAAAACTATCTGGTTAAAGGAAGTTGTGTTCCAAGTGCAGCACGCATAAAGCGATCAACATGGTGTAAATGTAAAACTAATTCACTTCACTGTTAAAAAACAAAGGTTCTTTATTTGCATCGATGGTCCCATGAAGAACCTTTAACACCCATGGAACTTTCCAATGCTCAGACATTTTTCTTTATAATGGAAAAAGGTCTTAAAAGGATTATTAAAATATTTTTCAAACTGGTTCTTTTAAGAACTGATCACTGAAAAGTTCTTTGAGGAGCCAAAAAATGGTTCTTCTGTTGCATCGTTTCAAAACATATTTTTTAGATTTTGCATAAAAGATGCATGAAAGCAAATATTATACAAACGTGTCAGAAATCATTTAAATTAATTAAAAATTGCCTAATATGTCTTAGACAGAATGTAGACTTTCAGTTGTGGCCTAATGGTTAGAGAGTCGGACTTGTAACCTGAAGGTTGCAGATTCGAGTCGCACTACTGTGTCTGTGTGTGTGTGTGTGTGTGTGTGTGTGTGTTCACTACTCACTGCTGTGTGTGTGTGCCCACTTGGATGGGTTAAATGCATGCGCACAAATTCTGAGTATGAGACACTATACTTGGCTGCACGTCACTTTCACTTTAGAGGTCAAAGCAATTTAAATTCAAAATGACTGTAAATATAATAGCAGCAGCTGGTAATTATTTACAGTAAATGTTTTTTTGTTTTTTTTAATCAAAGAAAATAGCAGCAGCTTTCAGCCGGTCATCGTCATGCAAACATGAAATATCAACCATGCAGTTGTGGTTCTTTACAGGTTTTTCAGTCCACTGCACTGGTTGTACAATATTATTATTAGTTTGTTCAGGCCCTAAAAAGGTATTTAAAAACTGCAACAACATTGCACTGTTAAGATGTGATTCATACTGAAGAGCCTCTAAGAACTCAGTTATTCACATAATAGTGTCTACCAAAAAATATCAATGAGAATATACGTGGGTCAAAGACTAAAAAGGGTTTAAGCATAAAAACAATAAGTGCAATACTGCTTTAAATTGTTGTTGTTCCCCCCCAAATTAAAACATTTTGTTTAATTTATTTAGTTTTTCAGAGCAAAAAATAAATATCATACATTTTTCCCTGATTTACAGTAGAGAGCCACTAAAATGTCATTCAGTGTAACAATCTTGTCAGGCATATTTACAACAAAATCAATTTATGACATATTAAAAGACAAATTACTTTCACCCCAAATACTAATTAGTTGTAATTTTACATTTTTAAAATTTGCCACTATCCTAGGTTTTGCCCATTTGTCAGTAAGATTTTTTTACTCATTTAAAACACAATAAAATTAAGCATAAAAACAATAAGTGCAATACTGCTTTAAATTGTTGTTGTTGTTCCCCAAATTTTTAAAAAAGTTTCCTGTTTAATTTAAATGCAATTGTTGTTTTTTTTCCGAGCAAAAAATAAATATCATACATTTTCCCCTGATTTACAGAAGACACCCACTAAAATGTTATTCAGTGTAACAATCTTGTCAGGCATATTTACCACAAAAATCAATTTATGACACATTAAAATACTAATTACTTTCACCCCAAATACTAATTAGTTGTAATTTTACATTTTTAAAATTTGCCACTATCCTAGGTTTTGCCCATTTGTCAGTAAGATTTTTTTACTCATTTAAAACACAATAAAATGTAATATGCTCCCTTATTCTTTTATATATTTTAATATGCACACGTCAGAATAAGCATGTTGTTTGAATTTTTACATAAATATTGTGTGACACTGAATGACAATGTAACATTATTTCAACCAAATTTTAACATTTTATTCTCCAAAAACGTATTTGAAACCTTAAAAGTAGACACTTTACTTACAGTTAATGTGCTTTCTATGGACATAAAATCACTTTAGTAAATGTCTTTTGATGCGGACATCTTAGCGTCTTTGACCCATTTACATTTTATAGTTTCACATTGAATCTCTAAATTAATGAAGAAACAACATAAAGATATTTTACTTCAAATACCAGCTTTAAAACAAGCTGAAAATTAAGATAGAAGCTGACATATATTTCTTATTTTAGTTTATTCTGGTCTTCTGGTCTGCCTGAATAAATGAGGGGATTTCAGAAGTGTGATTTCTAGACCTTCAAAGCCATGAAAATGAATTAAATCTTAAGAAATCATGGACATTTCTATACTGAATATACTTGTTTTTCTAGTTATGTGAAGTTATAAATTATATATCAATCGTTTAATTAAAATAGAATTGTGTAGTTTATCATGAAATTGGTATTTGTGAGTAAACATGCATTTAATTCATTGCTTATAGAGTTCATTTATTAATTGAATGCTTAAAGGGTGTGAACACTTTTTCATTTTAAAATATTATCACTCCTAGTTTAAGTAAAAAAACAAAAACACAAGGTTTGTAATAAGCAGCTATGTGATTACGACAGAAGTGTTGTCAGTGGTTCAGGGCCTTTGAATACTGTCTTGCACTTGCATTTGGAAAGGTTTAAAAGGACTCCAAAGCTCTAATGCCATTTTATGTCAAGCATCATTCCTGGTCGGAGGCTTCCGTAAATATTTAGTTGATACATAGGGTTAGATTTCAACTTCATTTAATGGTCCAACGCTTGAAAATGTGGTCATGTGTAAACTGTAGCTTAGCTAATTACTTTCACCCCAAATACTAATTAGTTGTAATTTTACATTTTTAAAATTTGCCACTATCCTAGGTTTTGCCCATTTGTCAGTAAGATTTTTTTACTCATTTAAAACACAATAAAATGTAATATGCTCCCTTATTCTTTTATATATTTTAATATGCACACGTCAGAATAAGCATGTTGTTTGAATTTTTACATAAATATTGTGTGACACTGAATGACAATGTAACATTATTTCAACCAAATTTTAACATTTTATTCTCCAAAAACGTATTTGAAACCTTAAAAGTAGACACTTTACTTACAGTTAATGTGCTTTCTATGGACATAAAATCACTTTAGTAAATGTCTTTTGATGCGGACATCTTAGCGTCTTTGACCCATGTTCATCATGTGTGTCTAAAGCAGTGGTTCTCAACCAGAGGACATCAGCACACTTCCACGTGGGTCTCAAGATGACTTCAAATAAGACAAGTCCAGCTTTAAAACAAGCTGAAAATTAAGATAGAAGCTGACATATATTTCTTATTTTAGTTTATTCTGGTCTTGTGGAAAGCCTGAATAAATGAGGGGATTTCAGAAGTGTGATTTCTAGACCTTCAAAGCCATGAAAATGAATTAAATCTTAAGAAATCATGGACATTTCTATACTGAATATACTTGTTTTTCTAGTTATGTGAAGTTATAAATTATATATCAATCGTTTAATTAAAATAGAATTGTGTAGTTTATCATGAAATTGGTATTTGTGAGTAAACATGCATTTAATTCATTGCTTATAGAGTTCATTTATTAATTGAATGCTTAAAGGGTGTGAACACTTTTTCATTTTAAAATATTATCACTCCTAGTTTAAGTAAAAAAACAAAAACACAAGGTTTGTAATAAGCAGCTATGTGATTACGACAGAAGTGTTGTCAGTGGTTCAGGGCCTTTGAATACTGTCTTGCACTTGCATTTGGAAAGGTTTAAAAGGACTCCAAAGCTCTAATGCCATTTTATGTCAAGCATCATTCCTGGTCGGAGGCTTCCGTAAATATTTAGTTGATACATAGGGTTAGATTTCAACTTCATTTAATGGTCCAACGCTTGAAAATGTGGTCATGTGTAAACTGTAGCTTAGTGTTCATTTACCTGACAACTGCTGCAACTGACCCCAGATCTGCTCAGAGACATATAAGCAGAAGCACACACACACACGATCACAGTACAGTAGTGAGGAAGAAGGATAGATACTGTATGTGAAGAGTCTTAAAGACACAGCAGCAGATAATTCTAGGGTTCAGAGAGAGGATGGAAAATACTCATGACTAAACTAAATATACTTATTATAAAAGAAATGCTGAACGGTTTCAGCAGTCCGTACGTGTGCAGATCTGTCTACATGTCAGAGTTGTGTTTCATCGTTTGAGCTCTGAATGCTCCCTTTGTGAGCTTTCATCGTGCAGCAGATGTGACAGTCTGCTGTTACTTTTTAAAGTGTGATCCCTGTGTGTGTGTGTGTGTGTGTGTGTGTGTGTGTGTGTGTGTGTGTGTGTGCGCTGTTACCCAGCTGTCAGTCGTACAGGAAACATATTAAAGGGACCACATGCTATACATCATCTAGCAACCACTCAGCCATCAGTCCTGACACACACACACACACACACACACTGCATGAATAGATGACAGAAAGCACATGACAAAAACCGAATACCAGGAAATCTGAAGTCAAACAAGAGAACAAAGGATCCAGCATTTCTAAGCAGAGGACATGTGACACATTTACAGTTGCTGTCTTAAGTCCACATACACCTCACAGAATCTGCAGAATAATTTTAACAAAATAAGATCACAAGTTTTTGTTTTTTTCACTGTTGCCGTGCTTCCACAAAACAAAATAATACCTGAATTTACAAAAAAAATGACCTTGTTCAAAAGTTTACATACACATGATTGTGTGTTGTCACCTGGATATATACAGAGTTATAGCTCTGTTAATATTATAGTTATACAGTGGCCCTTTAAATATGGTGTTGGACAGTATAGTATATTAAAGGTGGGGTAAGTGATTTCTGGTAGCCAATGTTGACATTTGAAATCACCAAAACGAACACGGCCCTACCCCAAAAGGGTCTCGTGCCTATTTTGATAGCTCCGCCCCACACATACGTACGCAACCCAGGCAACGATTAGTTCTGTGATACAAAGCAAAACCAATGTTACATCGTGTCTACACCAGACGCGAGTGGCGCGGCGCGACAAAATACTATAGAACTCATTATAATCAGTGATGCTGTCTACACCATAGATATACAGTATATACATATCTATGGTCTACACTGGATGCGGCACGACACGACAAATCCCCGACAGAAAACTGCTGCTGCGTTCTATTTATGACGTATTGACACAAATTTCAAATGATTTTCAACGGTCGCTTTGTCGCGTCCAGTGTACTAGACAGACTTTAGCTGTTGCGGTGCAGACACAGTGTTACTCAGCTATCGAGAAGAAACAAAGCAACCTCGGCATCCGATCGCAGGCCTCCGCTCCTTGAGTTCTCTCCAGCGCTGGAAAGCTGATCCCATATTTACACGGGTCCTACTTCTTGCCTCAAGCCTTCTTTTGTTCCGCAGACTTTTTCCTCTTTTGTTTTTTATCCGCCATCTCTATCGTTCTGTCGCTCAGCTCGGCTAATGTCCGTCCTGTGCACTGAACTCTCTCTCCACCACATCATGAGTAGACACGCCCCTTACTGCTGATTGGCTACAAGTTTGTTTTGCTATTCGGCCTGAATCTGTTTTCTAAAGCGTTTTTGAAAAATCGCTTACCCCACCTTTAATAACAGAAACTGGAAGACATATGTAGGTTAATTAATTAAGCACAATTCATTTAATGATTTCAGAAGTTTGGGGGTGTTTACTTAATTTTATGTTTTTTTAAGCATTTTAATGAAGCTAGATTGTTTTACTATATGAATAATATAAATTTTAATTATATTTAAATTATATTAATAAAATATATGAATTAAAATAATTTTAATACTTAATACTGTATTTGTTACCTGTATATCTACACAGATATAGATCTGCTAATATTATATTATATAGGAGAACTGAATATTGTTTTGGACTACACTATAATTGCATTATTAACAACTATATTTGTGGACTTCAGCTCCGCTTTCAACACCATCATCCCAGACACCCTTCAGAATAAACTGATCCAGCTCTCTGTGCCCACCTCCGTCTGTCAGTGGATCACCAGCTTCCTGACAGACAGGCAGCAGCTAGTGAGGCTGGGAAAACTCACATCCATCATCCATCAGCACCGGAGCTCCTCAGGGCTGCGTCCTCTCCCCACTGCTTTTCTCCCTCTACACAAATGACTGCAACTCTAAAGACCCCTCTGTCAAGCTCCTGAAGTTTGCAGATGACACTACATTCATCGGTCTCATCAAGGACGAAGACGAGTCTGCTTATAGACAGGAGGTTAAAGAGCTGGCTGTCTGGTGCAGTCTCAACTACCTGGAGCTCAACACGCTCAGAACTGTGGAGATGATAGTAGACTTCAGGAGAAACCACCCTGCACTCCCCCCTCTCACCATCATGGACAGCACTGTGACTGCAGTGGAGTCATTCAGGTTCCTGGGCACCACCATCTCACAGGACCTGAAGTGGGTCACTCACATTGACTCCAGCGTGAAAAAGGCTCAGCAGAGGTTATACTTCCTTTGTCAACTGAAAAAGTTCAACCTGCCACTGGCGCATATGACACAGTTTTACTCAGCTGTTATTGAGTCGGTTCTGTGCTCTTCCATAACTGTCTGGTTTGGGTCAACCAGCAAATCTGAAGACTGCAGCAAATCTGAAGACTGCAGCGGACTGTTAGGACAGCAGAAAGGATCATTGGTGTGCACCTGCCCAGCCTTCAGGACTTGTACAACTCCAGAGTGAAGAAACAGGCAGGTAACATCACCAAAGACCCCTCTCACCCCGGACACAACCTGTTTGCACTTCTCCCCTCCGGCAGACCCTAAAGATCTCATGTGCACTAGAACATCTAGGCATAAAAACAGTTTTCCCCCCATGCCCTCTCCAGCCTAAACAGCTAAAACAGGAATTATTACCTATGTTCTGTAACTCATGCCTGTAATTCATTCTCCATCTCTAACTATTGCCTTTCTCTCAGGGTGCTTTCACACTAGCACTTTTGGTGCGCACCCGGGTTCGATTGACGTCAAAGTTCGGTACGTTTGGATGATGTGAACGCACCCGCGAACCGTACCCGGGTCCGCTTAAAAAGGGTGGTCTGGGGTACGGTTCAAGTGAACTCTGGTACGGTTCGCTGCTGATGTGAGCGCAGTCGTACCAAATCACGGAAGTGAACCGCTATTAATGACGTATTATTTGATAAAAATGTGTGTTTGTGTGTGTTTCACTCACTTTCCTGACGAGCGTGACTGACGCGTTGCAAGCAGAGAGCTGTATATCTCATTTCTGTTCACCTTCAGAGTACTTTAGACCATTTGCAGTACATTTGTAAGGCAGATGTAAGTGCCGTTATGTACTGAAGCTTTGGAAACAAAACCAACGGTTCAAGAACATAAATATAAAATTGAAGAGAGCCTTGCTATGCATTTTGCCGTCTTCTCCTGCGCCATCGTTACTGAGCAACGGGGTAAACGGCTGCTGGCTTGACGCAAACAAACCGCGGTTCGGACCCAAATAATATAATGTGAACACAGTCCAGCGGAGGCAGGGGGAGGGGGGAGTAATCGAACTCGGGTTCAGACCAAGCAATCGAACCAAGTGTGAAAGCACCCTCAAGTACTATGTAAATACATATGCATATGTTTTATACAGCTGTATATATAGAGTAAATAATGCACAAATCTGTACATAAATCTTCTGTTTCCAGATTCTTACACATTATTTATTGTTAAGTCTTATTTAAATGTTTCTGTTCTCATGTCAGATATGTATGTATGTACGCATGCATGTATGTACCAACAGCTTCTTATGTACCAAGAGTTTGCGCACACTTGGTGAATAAAGCTGATTCTGATTCTGATTCTGATATATTGTTAACAATTATTAACAGGATAAACAGTTAGTTAATTTACTTAATTGTATGGGTTTTTTGTATCTTTTTTTATAATATCAATATTCATTTTGTTAATAATATATTACATTAAAGCAGGGGTTCTCAGCTCTGGCCCTCGAGACCCACTTTCCTGCAGAGTTTAGCTGTAACCCTAATCAAACACACCCGAACAAGCTCATCAAGGTCTTCAGGATCACTGGACAGTCACAGGCAGGTGAGTCTGATCAAGGAGCTAAACGCTGCAGGAAAGTGGACCTCCTGATGTGATTCTCAGTGCTGACAGTTAGTCTTTTTGTAATGAAATGCTCTTTTTGTGTGTGTGTGTGTTGTGTGTGTCTGTGTAACAGAGATTGTGTGATCAGGTCGATGGGTGTGTGACTGACTCTTCAGGAGCTGTAATGTCTGTAATGTCCGTAATGTCCTGACTTCACGTCCTGCTGTGTTTGTGCTCATAGACCTGTCTGTTCAGTGCTCTTCCTTTGTAATGTAGTAAAATGAAGCATATCGGCGGATATAGTTTAGCGATGATAAACAAGCGAGCGGCGTGCTGACCTCCACCCCCATCTCTGGCGCTCAGTGTCTGTGATAGAGCAGATGTTGGTGGTTTTGGGATGGTAATGTCGTCTAACGGAGAGCCCTGCCATGCTTTAAGCCCTCTGTTCCTCTGTAGCCCCGCCAATCGCTTCTCTCCAGCTTTCTTTCTGTATTCCCTCGCTTTCCTCTTTCAGCAAGGTCTCCTGAGATCTTTAAATCCTGCCCGGCGCTCTAAGCTGCCCCCTCCTCCTGTGTGTGAGTGTGTGTGTGTGTGTGTGTTTGTGTGGTGTGTGTGTGTGTGTGTTGTGTGTGTCTGTGTAACAGAGATTGTGTGATCAGGTCGATGGGTGTGTGACTGACTCTTCAGGAGCTGTAATGTCTGTAATGTCCGTAATGTCCTGACTTCACGTCCTGCTGTGTTTCTGCTCATAGACCTGTCTGTTCAGTGCTCTTCCTTTGTAATGTAGTAAAATGAAGCATATCGGCGGATATAGTTTAGCGATGATAAACAAGCGAGCGGCGTGCTGACCTCCACCCCCATCTCTGGCGCTCAGTGTCTGTGATAGAGCAGATGTTGGTGGTTTTGGGATGGTAATGTCGTCTAACGGAGAGCCCTGCCATGCTTTAAGCCCTCTGTTCCTCTGTAGCCCCGCCAATCGCTTCTCTCCAGCTTTCTTTCTGTATTCCCTCGCTTTCCTCTTTCAGCAAGGTCTCCTGAGATCTTTAAATCCTGCCCGGCGCTCTAAGCTGCCCCCTCCTCCTGTGTGTGAGTGTGTGTGTGTGTGTGTGTTTGTGTGTGTGTGTGTGAGTGTGTGTGAAACAGATCATCCAGCGTAAGCTGCTCACACTCAATAGTGGAGGGGCCCCGGCAGACCTGTAATGAGGTCCCTTCTCTCAGTCTTTCCCTCGGCCCCCAGGGGCACTGACCCCCCACGGGCCGCCCAATCATTGTGGCCGTGCGTTTAAGACTCGCTCCACCTAAGACCTCACTCACTCGCTAATGTGTGTACAAACACTCAGTGGCTTCATAACTGCCAGCTCGTTCTGCTACAAAGGATTGTGTGGATGGACAGACACAGACAGAGGCTGCTCCTTGATTCTTGTTTGGGACGTTTCTGAAGCAGTCAGGTGTTTTTTTTTAGCTTTGTTTTAGTAATTGACAGCTCCATAAAAACATATATATTTTACCATCAAAAGAAGCAAATTGTTATCAATGTTGAAAACAGTTTCGTATTATTACTTGCATATTGGCTGTTTATTAGTACTTAAAAAGCTAATATTGATGTCTTATTCTGCATGATCTCTTAATCCTAAACCCCATACCTAAACTTAACTACTACCTTACTAACTATCAATAAGCAGCACATTAGGAGTTTATTAAGACAGAAGTCATAGTTAATATTTAGTTCATAGTGAGAAATGGTCCCCAAACTAAAGTGTGACTGTATTTTTTAATTAGCACTTGTTTTTTTGCAAGGATACATTAAATTTATCAAAAGTGACAGTAAAGACATATAATGTAACAAAAGATTACTATTTCAAATAAATGGCTCTTTCAACTTTCTATATATCAAACAATTGTTCAAAAATATATATTTATACATTTCCACAAAAATATTAAACCGTAAAAACTCTTTTCAACATCGATGGTAGTATATACCATTATTAATAAATGAGCACCAATAATAACTCATAATAACAGAGCAGCAAATCATCATGATTTCTGAAGGGGTCATGTGTCACTGAACACTAAAAAAATCAGTTTTGCAATAACAGGAATAAATTATATTTAAATCAAAAAGATTTATTTTAAATTAAAATATTATTTCACAAGATTAGTGTTTTTAATGTGTACATATAGTTATTTTTTAGTTATGCCACAATAAAAGGCCACTCTAAAATGTGCAGTTTTATCACACAGCACAATGCCACAGATGTCGTATTTGTATATGTGTGTGTCTTTTATATTATAAACGCCAGAGAAAGAGACTAATTTTATGCTCTTAATCTGTAATCAAATTTGAGCTCTGTTTCCAACACATCTGCCACGTCTTCCGACATTAAAGTACTGAAAGGTCAAAGTGCATCAAAACTTAAGCAGCGTCCTCCATTTGTGTTCTTCACAGACTCCTTTAAATAAACCTGTTCAGTCACAGCTAATTAGAGACTGTCACGCTTGTTTTGTTCCTCCTCTGCTGAGTTTCAGAGTGTAATTCTGCAGCCCCTGCCGAGAGAGAGAGAGAGAGAGAGAGAGAGAGAGAGAGAGAGAGAGAGAGAGAGCGAGCGTGGAAAACAATGTATTCAAACACTCAATGTGCAATTAAAATTGGAAATAAACGAACAGAATTCTTCACTCAAGGGCGGGGTGTGAGGCAGGACTGCCCACTATCACCGACCCTCTTCAATATCTACATTAATGAATTGGCGAAACTCCTGGAACAATCAGCAGCACCTGGCCTCACACTGCATGACTCCAACATAAAGCTCTTGCTGTTTGCAGATGATCTGGTTCTGCTGTCTCCAACAGAAGAGGGTCTACAACAGAGCCTAAACATCCTGCACAAGTTCTGTCAGACGATTATTCCTAACAAAACTAAAGTACTAACATTCCAGAAAAGACCCAGAGTTCAGGGAAATATTTATTATTTTTTTTCCTATTATTACTTTGGTGGTTATTTCATGTTTAGGATAATAAAAAGTATTATCACTGAAGAGTTTATTTTCTTATTTTTCTGTTCATTTTACACGTATTATCATTATTTTTATTTCAAGACCTCTCTTTCATTACAGGATAGATGTGACCTTATGCTAATTAGGGGTTGCACCTTAACTCTTCCATGCTATGAAGGTGTTTGGGGTTAAAGCGCAGAGTTATTCCTCCGGTCAGGTGTGTGTGGAGCGCCATTAAGTGTTGAGCTGATGCTGTTTGCGGGTTCGAGAGGAGAGCTGTTTCTTTTAACTGTTGGCAGATTTCAAACAGCATCTGGTGAGCTCTTGAAACAAAACCTTGTATGTTCAAATCCAAATGGAATCATTTCTCTCTCTCTCTTTCTGAGTCTTGATATTTACAAATTACCATAACAGAAAAAAAAGAATATTTTAATCATGCTGTTTTCCATAATTTCTGCAACATATGGTATAAATGATTTTGATGCAAATGTATGCGCTAATTATTTGCAGGCGAGTTTCAAACGGGCCTGCGACTGAAGTGGAATGAAAGAAAATTTGCAATCACCTTAAATTTTACTAACCATTTACTGTTAAGTAAACTTTGCAAAGTAATTTAATTAGCTCGGCCCGCCTGCTGGGGTTTGTGAGTTTCTGAGAGCGGCTGAAACACAGTGCTGCAGGAAGAATATGCCATATTGAGTCCCATGACGGCATTTATAACTGTTCCTCTAATTATATGAGAGGCGATAAACCCCTCGCTGTCGTGGCTTTGAAACCGTTTGGGTGTTATTGTTGATTTTATAATCTCACCTACAGTTAAAAAAATGAAATGTATATGCAGGACTTTCAATGCAATGTTGCTATTAATTAAAGCAACACAAACTGAATCACAACTTGTTTAACTTGTTATTTGTTCACGTTTCCCAGTTAAGCAGTTAGTTTTAAATGCTTCATGCTATCCGTGGTCATTTTAACGCAGAGGGACATTAAGGAATCGTGGCTTTCATTAGGCGAGCTCAGAGCCCTGTCGTTCTGACGTTAAGGCTAGTCGTGAATGATCAAAAAGTGGTAGTCCTGTCCTCTAAGACGGTTGTTGACAATTTCGCTGACAGCCCTAACTAGCTCGCCCACTGATTTCACTGATCCAGTGGGCAAGAAGTGCAAAACAGCTTGGACTTGGCCGGGGTCTTGTGTGCATTATCTCATTCGCCGTTTAGTAAACGACACTTTCACACCCACACCATTATTTACAGCAAGATTGAAGGGGAGAGTTTAAATTGAAGTAATAAAAACCTCTTTGTTTTAGTTTTTATTGGCTCATTCATCATGGCTTTATTTAATACGAGAAAATGATTGTGCCATCCGCGGCTGCCACTAATGGCTGTATACTCTTGTATTTTCTTTGTTGATCGCAATGAATGAAATTAGGATAAACAACCTTCCTCGTCGTGTATAATCAAGGCCTGATTAATGGATGTGCCGTTTCAGCGCTGCTCCTTATTCCAGAACACCTGATATCTTTCCCATAAACAAGTGCTGTTTGTCTAAATGGAGAGACGAAATGACGCATTTGATGAGTTTCTGATTGACCCTGTCCCACAGGCGGCCCATTCCTCTCTGTCTCTTAGCGAGCGCTTTTCTGTGACTAATACTCTGTCAGAAAAGAGGCACGGGGATTTATTAGACATGCTGATTAATGAGGAAGCCACCCCACCCCTTCGACTTGGCTGCCCCTAAACAACATATTCATAATGACGTGAGCCGTCAGCAGTTGTGGAGTCGACCGTCCACATTAATATCGAGTTTTAGGTCTTCAGAACAGATTGCATAGATATGTTTCTATCTTTCTGACTGGCATGCTTTTTTCCGTCCATATTTCTCATTTTCTCCCTGCTTTTAAGAACCAGCCTCCCATATTTAAATGGTGGGGTTGAAGAGAAATAAACATTTAATTAATTCTCAATTTTTTTTCTATACTTGCATATTTCTATCTAATTATCCACGCCGCAATCAGGGCCTCGTGTGAGTATGCACCCGATTCCCTCGTTTAAGATAAATAAATAGCAGAAATTACACCACAGCTCTTTCATCTCCTGCAGAAAACACGCCGGGAGAATTAATGTTGGTGTCATTTTTTCCCCTGCGTTCTTCAGGTATTCTCTCTCTGTACAGGAATGCTGTCCACGCTCCATCTGTATGGCACATGTGTTGTACTGTATGCCTCTAATGAGTGTATGTGCGTTTGCTGGAAACCCAGATAAAGAGAGGTTTTCTTAGCGTTTAGTATAGGGATGCACTAATCATGATGTTTTTTATGGCTGATTCCATTTGCCATGTTTTTACAGGCTAATGGGCTGATTCCAGCTGATTTTATTTTATTTTTTCAGTTCTTTATTTACCCCCTTGCATTGCGAAGAAGTAGACATCTGTCTTCAAACTGCGTGTCGCGGCACTTCATTCTGAATGGAGGCGGGGTGGAGTTATGAGGTTTGACTGACAATTTGAGGAGCCAATGGCGTTGCGAGGTTTAGTCACAAGCTCTTTTGAATGCTTTTCATTGGTTAAATATTTGTAAAACCCACAAAACGACATAACAATGACCGGTAGCACTGATTTAAAATAATAATGAAATATAATAGAGATATGGAAGTTTTTGATCATTTTCCATGGCACACCCGACAACAGTGTCTGGGAAACACTGTTTTAACATTAATTTAGATTTAAGTTAGTGATTCCTCTGCGTACCACTAGAGGGAGCCACACTTTGAGAACCAGCGCTCTAAATAAAAGCCAAACTGGCCATAAAAAAATAAAAATAAAATCTGTGTCTATGTAAAATTAGAGGCAACCATTGCATTTTAATCACAAAGACGCTGAATGCAAGGAGCATGAACGTTTTTTTAATTTAAATTAGATTGTATAATTTCAAGATTTAAAGCGAAAGCTGAATGGTCTGGCTATGTTAAAAATGCAAGTTCTCTCTCTGACAGTAGGTGGCGCTTGTGGAACAGCAATATATTTATTTGTTACCGCTGTACATAAAGATGTGCTGTGCTTATGATGCATTCATGATGATGAAGTTCGTGTTTACGAGTTGACAAGTCGTAATTACGACGTCAGGTACGTTCAAGTCACTTTGGTCGGAGCAAGGTGGCAATACACCTTTTCTATAAAAAATTCAACAAGATTATTAAACTCTACTTCTACAAAATAAGTAAAGAATGTGCATCAGTGTGTTTTAGATTTTTATAGAATTTATGAAGGTGCTGTGAATTGAATTCTTATATATTCTATCACAATTGTACAATACTTTTTTAGATGCAACTTAGTTTAATTGTAAATGGGAAAAAAAAATAAAAATTCCTTAATTTCAACAAATTTAGCATCAGTACAACACTGTATCCAATGCATCCAACATGTTTTTATTGACACACCTCCAACTCAGAAACTCTGCACTCCCACTCGTAAATACGACTTCATGTGCGTTTAACTAGAAACGAATGCACCATTAGAAACATTACTTTAATAGTTTATGATACTGAGGTGGGATTAAAAGAAAATGCCATTGGAACTTTTTCTGAAGCTTGCTGTGCCTTGAGAAGTATTTCCTCTGCTTTCCTCTTTGCATCCGTCTTCATTATATCCCAGCTCTGGCCTCTGTTTACAGACTTTGTAAAATTTCCACACAAATGACATTGTGGGGAAATATTGCAATGCATTTTGTGTTCAAGTCTGGAACAGAGATCGGCCAAAATGAAACAACAAAAAAGGTTGCTAATCACGTGTTTGGAGCAAAAACCATCCAATTCCAATTGAGGGCTGGTTGACCAAAGAGTGCCAGAACGCTCTTTTGTCACTGAGAGAACATGCCAAATACTTACAGCCCGTGTAACTGCAAATCCTTGAGGATGGGGTTATCTTGTTTGTAACACTGAACTGTAATTCTTAATCTTGCCATTCGTTTTGCTGGAGTAATAGAGGAGTTAATGAGTGAGACTGGAACCCAATTCCTGTAGGCCTGCTACATCTCTTGTAATACTTCCAGCTTTTCCTCCATTCACTCGGCAAACAGCGGATGAGCATCTTGACTATAAATATATAATCTCTCTCCGCACTCAGCCGTAATCCTCCTGGAATTACCACTGAATTTCAGCGCCTTCCTTTTCTCCCGCACCTCGTCTGCTTGCCCTCGCCTTGTAAACATCAACTCTCTGCCCTGCCTGCCAATGCTCTGCTTTGATAAAACTGTATTAGCCGCTTCCTTTGGCCGCCCAAAACGGATTGCTGAATAGAGAGAAGGCCAATATTGAATACGCGGAGGAGAAACTATTTATGATTGTGTAAGTAATCTGTAACCCGTCCCTGGCTCCCCTCATTTTCTCCTTTGCCGTGCTTTATCTTCTATCCACAGACATCTTTAGTAAGGGTTGCACCTGGTTTTTGGGTGTAATCGCTTATTTTTAAAGATCCTCTGATAGCAGGAGATCATCTTTAGTCCTCCACCACCGCTGTGACACCCTGATTCTTCTCTGCTCTGCCAAGCCATCATAATTGTGTATCGGATCACAATGCAGTGAATGGGTTGAAATCATGGATTTGGATCACTTAAACATGTAAAGCCAAGCCATAATAATTCTGCATTTGATCACAAAACAGTAGATGGGAAAATTAATAAGAAACTGGGGCTCAGTTCTTTTTTTTTTTTTGGATGAATGAAAACTTTGGATGAATGAAAACAGAATTGAATACATTAATGGAATATATTTGAACTCTTTTACAGAATTGTATATTACTGTTCCATTCTGCTTTAACTGTTATTTACACTTTTAAGTAACAGGAAGAAATTACTACAAAATGTATATCTCATTTATTTTCCCATGTATATTGAATCCACCTTTTTAATTTATTTAAAAACAACTACTACTTTTCAAACTAGACCGTTCAGGTCAGCGCTAGAATGCTAGATAAACGTTATGAAAGTCATTTTGATCCATTTAATTGTTTAGCAGATGCAATCTGACATATTTGTTGCGTGTGGCTCATTATGACTAATATGCTTGTGTCTTGTGTGCATAAGATCCAAAATTCACAAAACTTTGAGAAGGACAAGACATGCAAAATTTCATTAATTTCTGACACTATTTGGGCCACAGGAAAGGAAAAGCCATTTAAGTCTAATCATTTAGCATCAGTGTGAATAGTTGTACGTGTAATTAATAAATGCACAGAAATAGGGATGCTCCGATCGGGATTTTTTTAGGCTGATCGCCTATCACAGAAAGTAGTATCTGCCGATACCGATCACCGATCACCGATACCGACCTTTTTAAAGGCTTCTTTTTATCATGTATAATTATTTATAATGATACTCAAATCAGAACTTTTAGACATTTACTCAGGGCCTTAATTTCATTTTTGAAAATGGGGGGGAATTCCTCTCTTAGGTGACTCTTGGAGGGGGCATTTTTTAGATATTTTTTCTGACCTAAATGTTTGACCATGCAGTGCATTTTTGTTTTTACAATTGTGCAATTGTTGCACAATAGCTTACACACAGCACAAGCCTGATTTCATGAGCTGTATGTGAGGCGGCCTTTTACAGCAGGTTCACACATACTCCGTTTGCAGTGCGTCATGTGTGGTACGTAAGCAGTGCAGAAGCAGCACGGACTGTGCTTTCACACAGGGATCTGCTATTGATCCATGGCTGTTTACCACAAACACAACATGTATCCATCATTTTGATTTCAAATCCAAACATTGTTACTGAATATGCTTTTTCAGCATTGTGATTCTTTTTTTACACAGTACAGTAATGCAATCTATTAAGTGCACGAGTGCATCTATTATTGCTTATCTAAAAGTGCTCTTTTCCTTTAAACCTAGCTAAAAACTCATATGTGTTGACTGTGAAACACAGTAGACTTTCATTATGTTCAATTATGATGTAATTACTAAATTTTCGTGTCAATCCATGTTCATATTTACCGCAAACAATGCGCTGTCACTTGAATTCAGCGCGTGCAGCGCAACAATAGATTCGGTGCGGAAACGATCTCTGCACTGCTGCAGACGCACCACTCCTGGAACACACTGCCGGACAGCAAACGTGTGCAGGGTGAACGCTTTATAAACAAGGTTTATATCTGAGAGCGCACACCCGGTTTTGTGCGAGAGCAAAGGAAATCCACGTGCGTGCGGGGAGATTCGCGCTCCCACATTATATTAATCTACCTTCTTTTTTTTTACGTCTCACATAAGGTTTTCAAATTACTTTACAAGTTATTTAATGAAGAAATATGAATTGTACCTCACCTTCAGCATTATAGTTATTTTACCCGTGCCGGACAGAGACGGAGACGGTGCCGCTGCATGTCGTGCCAAATCTCTCACAGCAGGCGCGTCATCAGCTTGAGATCGTTTTTTGAGATCAGCCTTTTTAGAGACCGCCGATCAATCATCCCAAAGCGATTATCGGCCGATAGCGATCGGTAACCGATCAATTGGAGCACCCCTACACAGAAATCCATTTGAATAACCATGGTAAAATGACACAAATATAATTAGTTTGCAAAGAAATCATAGATAGTTCGGATAAATTTAATCTTAATATTTTCTACTTGTTTACACTTATTTAGAGTTCTCTACAAGAGGTCGCATTCTCATGTAACTACAGTACATACAGTAACTTTCATGTACAGTAAAGGTTACTGTAAAGTAATATGTTTTGTTTGTCGTAAATTTGTTGTTATTGCTGTATCACTGAATTATAATTACAGTTTTAGTTATATTATTAGAATATTATTTTTTTGCGGCCTCACATAACATATGTGACCCTGGACCACAAAACCAGTCATAAGGGTCTTTTTTTTTTAGATTATACATCATCTGAAAGCTGAATAAATAATGATGTATGGTTTGTTAGGATATGACAATATTTGGCCGAGATACAACTATTTGAAAATCTGGAATCTGAGGGTGCAAAAAAAATCTAAATATTGAGAAAATCATCTTTAAAGTTGTTCAGATGAAGTTCTTAGCTATGCATATTACTAATCCAAAATTAAGTTTTGATATATTTGCGGTAGGAAATTTACAAAATATCTTCATGGAACATGATTTTCACTTAATATCCTAATGATTTTTGGCATAAAAGAAAAATCGATAATTTTGACCCATACAACGTGTTTTTGGCTATTGCTAAAAATATATCCAAGCGACTTAAAGGAGACATATTATGCCCCTTTTTACAATATGTAATATAAGTCTCTGGTGTCCCCAGAATGTGTATGTGAAGTTTCAGCTCAATTCAGGTAATTTATTATATCATTTTGAAAATGCCTATTTTGAGTGGAAGCAGAAACACGCTGTTTTTCGGCCTTGTCTCTTTAAATGCAAATGAGCTGCTGCTCCCCGCCCCCTTTTCCAGAATAGAGCTGCGCCATTACAGCTCAGACCTGCTAAAAACATCTGTTATGGTTCTGATTATCATGTTTATCGTGCTGAAATCATGCATTTTAAACCATATGAGTTTAAACTTCTGATATAAGGTTTTCTGAGCGCACACATCTGAAGCACACGCACAGAAAGCGGCTGTCACAGCATGTGAGCACTAAACTAAGCTCTCATTCACACACAAGTTTACATTAAAAACACGCATGAGTTACAAAAACAGTGGGTTATGTCTGTGAAGGTAAACTGCTGGGAAATAAATTGCATGTTTATTTTAGATCTGTGTGGCAGCAGCAATATACAGTAAATACATCAGTAAATGCACTGCTCTGTCGTCTCTGAGGCTGGGACTCTAAACAGTGTTCTGTGCTCGTCTGTGCAGCCAAACACAGAACAGTTAGCATGCTTCGCTCAAACTTTCTCCATGGCATTAGAACTAGTACACTGTTGTCGCTTGTGAAAACACAGTAACGGTGCCGTGGGTGTAAACTTACAGATTAAGGGGCGGTAATATTATAATGAGATCTTTGCCACGTCACCAAGCGAGCGAAATCAGACGCGCTGGTTTTCTCAGACGCTTGCAGAAAAAGGCTTCCCAAAACAAAGTTACTGGGTTCATCTTCTTCACGTTTCCTTGGTTGGTAGATGCACCGGGGACCTGATTATAGCACTTAACACCTGGAAAAGTCAGATTTTCATGATACGTCACCTTTAATACTGGTTTTGTGCTCCAGGGTCACATATAAGCATATTGCAACACACTTCACAGAGATTCTCCTAAAATAGTCTTTTGTGATTTAATGTGTTCTGTTTTCTGAATAATGTATGAATGTTGTTGGCTCTTTGCTTTTGCTCGTCTTTTGTAAGTCGCTTTGGATCTAATTTGTATACTGCATCTGTAATGTATATATTGCATATGTTTCTAATGTGAGGCACCAAAAGCCACATTAGAGCACACACTCACACCTGTGTGAGATCTCAGGTGTTTGTCTGGAGTCAAGCCTCTAGCTGGCCGTAGGGCCGGTGCATTATGCATGAGTGATGGGGTGCTGGGTGGGGCGTCCCGGGACACCAATCTCAGAGCCCATAAAGCAGCGGGGTCCATCCCTGGACACAGTCCACCAGAGCTCTGGCACACTTACCAAACCATCTGTGAAGCAGCACTGATAATTCCAGCAGTACTCTGGACCAATATCTATTAGCAAACACCTAGAACTGTTTCTGCTGCATTAGTTTAGAGAAGGGTCCTCAATTAGTTTTAGCCAAGGGCCGAATTCTGCCAACATTTCCAAGCCAAGGGCCACTGACCTATATATATATATGTATATATATAATTGTTATTATTATCAAAATTATTATATTATTGTTGCTTTTGTTAAAATAATCACAAGATGGTCACAAGATGAATATTCAGATTTTTTCCCCAGTAGTCTGTTTTATTCACACAATTATGAACATTTTTGCATTTAGATACAGAATAACTTTGCCTGTTGAGTATTAAAAACAAATGAACAAACAAAAAATCTGGATCTCCGTGGCTGCCATGCAAATAAACTGTTCCTGCTCTTTCCCAGACTGGATCTCTTCTCTTCACTTTCCTTAATCGCAGATTCAATTATTACATTTGTCAGTATTAATATTTTTATGCTTAGATTTTATGGGGGGGATCAAATTGTAACACCGTGTCTCCCAACCAGACACGACGCGATAAAAAGTATCTTTTCCATGTAGTTTTTGTCCTAACCACCCACAACAGCGACACGTGACAATAAGCGACATGTGATTCTATTTTAGGAATGGTTTTAATTTTCTGCGACATCGCGGCAAGAACAACATACAAAATATGACAGTGATAATCTCAGTTAATGATTATGTGCTTTATTCAATGTTAAAAGTGTCTAATATGAGTTTGAATATTATTTTGCATTATCTTTATAGCCATAGTGAAAGCAACAATAGATATTTGACCTCAGATCTTGAAAATAAATTAAAGCAAACTTGTACGTTAAAACTGTGAACTCACTGTGAACCAACACGTGTATTCCATAACAAAGATATCAGTCAGTCACTCACTCACTCACTCACTCAAAACTGTTCAGTCCACATTTGAATCATCTATTTTCCGTGTCCACTTTACTTTTCTACACACTCGCCATGTTTTTGCTGTCACATCGTATCTACACTGGACGCAATAAAGCATTGCAAATCATTTGAATGTTGTGTCAGTATGTTATAAATAGAACGAGTGAGCAGTTTACTGTCGGGGATTTGTCGTGTCGCGCCGCATCCAAGACAGCATCACTGATTATAACACTGAGTTCTGGTATTTTATCGTGCCGCGCCGCTTGCATCCGGTGTAGACACAATGTAAGTTAATGTAGCTTTCTGATACTGCGTTTGAATTTTCATGCCACATTATTTGAAATTAGCACGGGCCAAACATTTTTCTGTCACGGGCCGCCTATTGAGGAACCCTGGTTTAGAGATCTACAAATTACAACCATATTATAACTGCTAGTAATTATATTATATTAGTATATTTTACTATATGAATCTTTAACTATCCAATCTTTGTTATTTACCCCACCCCATTTCTTCAAATTCAAATTCAGACCAATTTTAGAGCTTGACCTTATGTCTTAAAGGGCCAGCATCACTGCATCAGGTTAAAGTAGTGTTAAATGTGTCCTGATTGATGAAGCTGCCAGCTGACTTCTCAAAATGCAGACCCTGATGTACTACTCCTGCCTTTTTTTTTTTTCGGGATGACCATATCTCTCTCAGTCCTGGTTAGATCCAGTTTGCATTCTTCTTTGAAGACAGTAGTGCATGGAATAGCCTTCATCTCTCAAAAGAACAACAGAACAATATGTTTCTATTGAACAATGTGTGTTTGGCCATTTTTGAAACCAAACTTTTACTTAAAATTTTACAGTAAATGCAAGTGTATGAAATACGTAAGCAACTGCCTTGCCCTTTCCACTTAAGCAGTTCAACCATTTTCAGCCGTGCTTATGAGTCTGCGTTGAATAATGCCTGCTGAAGCTTTTTTTTTTGCCAATTCCAAACAATTGAATTAAAAAGTATAGTAAAAAAAGTTTCAAACTTATACATTTATAGCATTAGTTTTAGATTATTTTTGCTAAACAGTTTGCTTTAGAAAAATCAGATTCCTTTGACAACTTTGTAAAGGCAGTGTAAATTCATGGTTTTAATCCCTTACGCTCAAACTTCTTGAGAACCAGTTTAGCCAGTTGATTAATCTCAATGATTGGGTTTTTGGTGCCAATTCTGTGTCCCATAATGCTGTTGATCAATGATTTCCTTTCAGTGCTGATGTAATTAGAGGGGTTTAAGCCATACCCCAAGCCCTGTCGGGCTTCTCTGGGGCACAGAGGGGGCTGGAGTTTATTATTCAGGAGTTTTAAAGGAGATCGATAGGGGCTGGTGGATCTTCAGAGGTTTAGGGCTCTGTGGGGTGCAGAGGCCTTGGGGTACGACCCACACGAGACGGCCCACTTTCCCTGGTTCCCTCACTCATTCTCCATGGATAATAGAAGTACCAGTGATTCATTACAAGTGGTTAGAAATAAGTTTTTAACCCTTATGATATAATACAATTTAATATATGTTCGAATATGTTCTAGTGTCATAAGACTACAGTATATGGATAGAAAGTTTTTTTTTCTTCTGGTAATGACCATACAGTAGTTTATATAAATGTATACATACTGTACGTTTTCTCCACTTGTACATCATCTAATGCAGTGCTTGATCGTAGACAATCATGTTGTGCATAAGCATGTTTGTGCATGGTGAGGTCCAGTATCCGAGATCAATACATGCAATAGATCAAGACATCCAATCGACATGCCAGCAATGTATTGGTATTCCTAAAAAAGTTCTGGTTAGGGTTTGTTCTGAACCTCTAACTCTATGCATTAAACGTCCTTCTCGATCTCATGAGGAACAGACCTATTTTACAAGTGGGCAATTTTGTATGAATTTGTACGAAAACAAGCTTTATTTTTAGGGGGGAAACAAAACAAAACATGAAAGTCGTACATACAGTACATACTCCATTCAGACTTCCCAAGGCCTATTTTTTATTTTTTTTTGGCAAACTTTGTATGATATTTTTTATTACATTTCCCATTGACTTTGATTCCCTATCAGAATCTAAGCAGCAGTCACAACACCATCATAAAATGTGCATCTTATTTTAGCAGAAATGGTTGCGTTGTGCATTGGTTATTATACACCGATGACAGAACACATAAATATCAAAAATGACAATGGCAAAGCTTCTTTTGGGCCATTTCATTGACATGAATTCAAACCATCAAAACATAAGTGTATCTAAAACTAATGCTTTTTCTTTGCTTCTTTGAAAGCTCAGGTATATTTTCTTCAGGAATTGCAAATCCAGAATGCATAGACCTTAAAAAGGTCTGTTTTTCTCAAATTCATATCATTGGAGAAAAACAACCAAGTGTTTCTATTGCATTTTCAGATGTAAAGCTTTCCTTATTCCCTCCTCCTGCTCGGCCCTCATGGATCACAGACACTATAATGACAGTGGGTTCTGGTAGAGGTCAGATGTCTGTATTAAATAATGAGACATCCACACCCCTAGATCATGTGTTTCAGCTCAAGCTGTATGTGTGGTTTATAAGATGATGTTTGCTGTCTGAAGCTCTTGTTGAGAAGCCCTTTTCTGAAAAGCTTTATGTTATAAAATTCCATAAGTCACTCATACTATATATGTTTTAGCTTAGCTTAGCTTCTTTAAATCACTAACTCTCTTGACCTTTTGACTCTATAGTATTCAAATGTATTTATATAGAGCTTTTCATAATATGCACTCTTATAAAGCAGCTTTACAGAAAATTATGATGTTTATAATATCTTGATAATTTCATGCCTAATAGTTACATTTAGCAGATTAGAGCTGGGCGATAATATAGTTTAATTTTACAATGATACATAGCTTTATGTAAGTATACTATGCATAAGTACTTAGACATACACTGCCATTCAGAAGTTAAGGATCGGTGAGTTTTTTTATTTTATTTTTTAAATTTTTCTTCTGCTTAACAAGGATTGCAATTATTTGAACAAAAATACAGAAAAAATTTAAAGTAACAGTTCTCTATTTTAATATACTTTAAAATGTTATTTATTACTGTGATGCAAAGATTAATTTTTATCAGCATCATTACTCCAGTCTTCAGTGTCACATGATCCTTCAGAAATCATCCTGATATGCTGATTTATCATCAATGTTGGAAACAGGTGTTCTGCTTCTGTTCTTTGATGAATACAATATTAAAAAGAGCAGCATTTATTCAAAATAGAAATAATTTCTAACAATGTAAGTCTTTACTATCACTTTTTTAATCAATTTAGCACATCCTTTCTGACTAAAAGTATTAACTTCTTTCAAAAAAAGAAAAATAAACACTGATCCCAAGCTTTTGAACATTGGTGTAAATTGTTACAAAACATTTCTATTTAAATTGCAATAATATTTCACACTGTTGTTTCTGTATTTTTCTGTAAAAAGCCCAAACTTCTGAACAGCAGTGTACATTTCCAACTCATAATACAGCTTACATTTATGTGACGATCTAAACAACCAATACTGTAGAGTTTAGTTTCAGTCCTCTATATAAAGCCGTTCATTGGCTCTAGCTAGTGGGATCCGGTCCCATGTTAAATACTCCTAGTAAAACCTAAAGTAAGTGTATAAGAAAGCAAAAAGCCCTTTGAATTAGCCACCTGCGTACCTCTCCTCTCATCTGTTTAACACATCCTCAGCCAAGACAAAAGAAAACATGCACTTCAGCAAATAAACGGAGAGGGAATTCATCTTAATTGCACACAACAAACAATGGGGAGTCAGAGATAGGTTTTAGAGCGGAGCTCTTTTTAGGGTAGAATTGTGTAACGCCCTGCGTAGGTGTGAGGAGGAAAGCTCAGCGGAGACGGGCTGAAGTGGGCGGCACAAACCAGCAGAACAAAAGGCCAGTGAGTTGGCACACGGAGGCGCCCAGCAAAGCCTGCAACCAAACCACACAACTAATTGCCTTCATGCATTGTGAAAAGAGAGGCAAAGATACAAAACAGGGATAAAGATTAATTTCATACTTCATCTTCCTCGCTTGAGAGAGATGCTGTGAAAGGTCTTACAAATTGAAAACACCCGAGGCGTTAAATAGCCCAGACATAAGGACCGGATTTGTAGCAACCATGCCGCATTAAATGGAAACACAGTTGTTAGGTACATTTTCCTGCAGCTGCACGATTAATCATCATAACTGAATTCCAATAAAGCTGCGATTAAATTAAATAAAAATATGTGCTGTGTGTTTCAGAGCAACGCGCAGCACTGTGTTCATTTACATGTGAGCAGCTCATTATGTATTTATCTGTATTTTCTTTGATATATTGATCTCTGCTACCACTGAATCTAGATCTGTCTCTGTCAGCAAGAGATGCATTAACGAAAACACCAGTGTGCTATTTATGGAGGCTATATCTTCAAAACCAAGCATTTCTGCAGACTCTGTTGATCTTCTCCTTGATTCCTTTAACTCAAAAGTTAAGAATGTTATTGATGATATTGCTCCTGTAAAAGTCAGTAAGAAGTCTGGCAGACAGAAATCAGCTTGGAGAAAATCAACAGCAGTTCAGAGTATGAAAAGGCAATGCAGAAAGGCTGAGCGGATGTGGCCGAAGACGAAACTTGAAATTCACTATAGCATCTATAAAGACAGCCTTCGTACTTTCAATGTGGAACTAGGCAAAGCTAGACAGTCATTCTTCTCAAACCTTATAAACAGTAACTTAAACAACACTCGCACTCTTTTTGCTACTGTTGAGAGGCTGACAAACCCCCCAAGTCAGATTGCCAGTGAAATGCTCTCCGACAGCAAATGCAATGAGTTTGCTTCCTTCTTTTCTGAGAAGATCAATAATATCAGGAAGGCGATTAGCACAGCCCCAAATTATGAAGAGGTCAGACAGATTCGACCGCAAAACCTAAAAGAAGATACTATGTCTGCTTTTGAAGACATTGATAGCAAAATTTTGGAAGAAATAGTATAGCACCTTAAATCAGAAACCTGCTATCTTGACACACTTCCCACATATTTTTTCAAAAGGGTGCTTAATTATTATTTCATTTATTTTATGTAAAGCACTTTGAATTACCATTGTGTATGAAATGTGCTATACAAATAAACTTGCTTTGCCTATGTGTCCGATCATATAAATGCTGCTCCATCTCCACGGAGTTTGAATTGCTTTAATGTTCATTTGGGAATGCAACATAAGCCAACCATCTTCTTATACTTGTAACGAGAAGCGCTTATCAACAGAAGAGAAGCTTTAAGGCCCCTACGGTTTTCCGTCAAAATAAAATTTGAAAAAATTGAAAATGAGGTAATGAAGGCAGCTAGATATGTAAAATAAAATTATGATGTTATTTTTCTTAAATATGTATGTATTTGTTATTTTACAGTGAAATATTACAATAGTGATGTTACTTATTTTTTATATTTGTAATAATAATATAACATTGTTGTTATTATTATTATTAGCCATATCGATATCACAAAAGTTTGGCCAAACTGTGAAGCCATACAAACAAGCACAGCAAAACTGGATTTTTTTTTATATCATATTTTGAATTGTAATCACTTGTATTTATTTATTTATTTATTTTTGCAATTGAAATTGCAATTAGATTTTCCCTCAAATTGTGCTTTACTTCTACCTGTTCTTCATGTGTGTTATCTTATATGTGCTAATCTGACATGTATGTCCATATTTATCATGAATATTTTATTCTGTATGCCTTATATTAAGAAAAAAGTAAAGAATAGCAGATTTCTATAAGGCATTAGTAACTTGAAATTGTTGTGTGATGCTACATCCACACCACGAGGTGTCAGTATTTCAAGATTCACCTCCATATCAGCCAGCACAACAGCAAGCAAAAACCTAAAATCACTGAGTGCATTTTTCATTTTCTTTATGAATGTTCCTAATATTTGTAAATGTGTCCTTTTTTATTCATAGCTGCCACTTGTTTGCCCTAAAGAGCAGCGTGGCTGTAGTTTTGGTGTGTCAGCTTTGACTGGTTTCTGTGTAATCAACAGGCGGTATTATCAAACATAACACTGCTGTAACCAGAGGACACTCTGCTTTTCCTCCACTTCTCTTTCTATTTTTACCCCCTCTCTCTCTCTCTCTCTCTCCTGTAGGGGAGCTGCTTGAGCTCTCAGTAGTGCACCGTTTGCTCCTCTCTTATGAGAGTCAGGATGAGGGAGGTTGAAATAATAGCCCTCAGCCAGAGACAAAGAGAAAGAGCGAGGGACTCTGATGCTGAGTGAGACGGAGCATGGTGATGGAGAGGAGGATGTGGAGAGAGGCACTGTTATTGTTGTTGCTGTTGATTTTCCTTTGTTTTCTGATGGCTGCTCTAACGGCTCCTGATATGTTAGCTCTGCATTCAGCCCGTAGTGCCGCTTTCGCACACATTCGCCTCAAATATACTTTTTGGATTTTGAAGATGTGGACGATCATCTGTCATTCTCATCCGTCCCTGATTATTTTCCCCTCTTTCCCCAAAATCTATGATTTCTTTTCTTTCGGCAGAGATGTTGGGAGCTGGCGGCCGGCGTTTGGAAGATAAAAGGCAGGGAATCAAGCTAAATTTCTGCCTTGCCACTGAAAAGCTCCAGTGCTCTGACAAGTCTGTCAGGCCTTATTTAGCTTTAAACCGCCACGGTAAACTTCTGCTGCCATTTGTAATAAAAAGAGGCCGCGGTCTGACACTGATTTCAGGCCCTGTCAAAACCCTGCTGATAAGTGCAGTTTTCACGCTCGCTTTCAATCCCCTTCGCCACGTTTTTTAGCTCTGATGTAAACTATGTAATTAAGCTCATTTCTCTTTTGATTGAACAAAGAGATAATAACTCAGATAGATTGGCTCAAAGGCCACACAAACAGATGTTCAGATGATCGATCTCAGATGATTAGGTTTAAACTTGAAGATTCGTTTTGATGAGCCGCACTCGCACGACGCAGAATGGCAAAAAAACAGCAGATGTTTTTTAATGAGTCACAAACAGTGTTGCTCGTGGTGCTATTGTGACTGGATGGGGATCTGCACAGTTACAGCCTTGTTGGATGCCACATGGATTTTTTTTGACTCTACGGTTGGAAATGTATCAGGATTTTTGGATACTTAATGGAGTAGGAACTAGAGCCCGACCGATATATCATTTTGCCGATATTATTGGCTGATATGAGCCTGTCGCCGATATATCGGTATCGGCAAAAAAATTTTTTACAGAACATATAACGCAGATAAAAATGCTTGAAATGGTGTATTTACTTAGTTTGTCCAGCAGAGCGCGCTCCATTGTTTGCTACTGGTGACCTGAATGAAACGCTTTAAAGCTTAAGTCTATGGAAAACCATTGAAACTTTGAATGGCCATATCTCCATAATGGCGCGCAAATTCTCATATCTCCCTTCAGCTCGAGGAACGCTCTCGAATGCGAATCAAGTGTACATCTAGAGGCCCGCTTTCGAATGAGACCACCCCTGCGTCGAGAGTCCCCGGGGTTCGGAAGTTACTATTGGTTAAATTTGCGGTCCGGTGCCGACCGATCAAGTGATCCCGGGGGGTTACATGACGCATGGAGGGTGGCATTCAAGAGGGCTTCTTGAGCTGAAGGGATCCCCCGAATTTGGTGGAGATCCGCCGGCGTGTTCGCAAGATAGTGACACCAGCCAACACTTTCACTTCAGTAAGGAGGTTTCTTGTTCAGGCAGCATTCAAGCATTGTCTTATTCGACCGTAAGTGCCCTGCGAAGTGGACTTCACATGAAATTCCGCCATGATTCCAGTTCCAAGGGAACGTACACATTACATTCAAAGGGCAATAAAGTGCGCGAGACGTGAATTTATATTGTATTTATTTACAGAGGTATATTATGTCACACTTCACACTTCTCTAGTTAGTTTCGTCTGTGTGTGAAGACAGTAGCGCAAATCCGTGAATGGATGTTTCCGAAGTGAAATAAACTTCAATGGAATAAAGTTGAATGGAATTTAATTTAATTAAAGTTTAATAAACTTCATCTTTACTGTTCAGTGCACTGATGTCAGACTCATTTTGAATAATGAAGTTTATTGTTAAATTGTTAAATGCCCTGCCGCCATTACATATCTCTGTCACGTCATTATAAGTGTTTGATCACCACATTTGAGTGATCATTGCAAAATAATGTGTTTATGTATATACAGTGGGTACGGAAAGTATTCAGACCCCCTTACATTTTTCACTCTTTGTTATATTGCAGCCATTTGCTAAAATCATTTAAGTTATTTTTTTTTCCTCATTAATGTACACACAGCACCCCATATTGACAGAAAAACACAGAATTGTTGACATTTTTGCAGATTTATTAAAAAAGAAAAACTGAAATATCACATGGTCCTAAGTATTCAGACCCTTTGCTCAGTATTTAGTAGAAGCACCCTTTTGATCGAATACAGCCATGAGTCTTTTTGGGAAAGACCCAACAAGTTTTTCACACCTGGATTTGAGGATAAATGAAGGTGTAGAACCATCTCAAGGATGATCAGAAGAAATGGACAGCACCTGAGTTAAATATATGAGTGTCACAGCAAAGGGTCTGAATACTTGGGACCATGTGATATTTCAGTTTTTCTTTTTTAATAAATCCACGAAAATGTCAACAATTCTGTGTTTTTCTGTCAATATGGGGTGCTGTGTGTACATTAATGAGGTAAAAAAAATTAACTTAAATGATTTTAGCAAATGGCTGCAATATAACAAAGAGTGAAAAATTTAAGGGGGTCTGAATACTTTCCGTACCCACTGTATATTCTGTTTATGTATATACTGTATATTCTATATATAGTACCAGTCAAATGTTTGGACACACGAATGGGAAAGTGTCCAAACTTTTGACTGGTACTGTACTATACCTTTATAATATACTGATAACAACCATAAAAGCACAGGTGGTCATGAGAAAGACACATGATGAATTAAAGATCATCCCAATCAGCGATTCAGAGGTAAATTTAAAAGGTGCACACAAATACAAAACACTGTCATGGTAACAAGCATGACATTAACATAATGCAATAAACGTTAATTTAGCTACATAAGATTTATTAAACCCTAAAGTACATAACTGAAAGAGAAACTTAAGAAGATACATAATTATTAATTACAGTGTTAAGTGTCACAGGGAATTCTTGAAATGTCAATTTACATTTTGTTTTGTTTTTTTTCACTGTAAATTTTAAGATGACTTGTTCTTTTTTGCTTCCAAAAACTGTAAATTTAACAGTGCCTTACATGCCCATTTCTTATATTACAGCCTTTTCACCGTATATAGTGAGGGAACTTACTGTTTGCCTTTAATGAACAGCTTTTTACTGTAGCATTTTTATACTCATTTACTGTTCAAATTATGAACTTCTTATTTTATTTTATTTTATTTTTTTAACTGAGAGGGATGCTTGAAAAAAATGTCTGCAAATGTAATGTTAATTTAGTGGGATTAGTTTTAAAAAATTAGCTAATCATATTATTTTAATAAAATTAAAAATGATCTTAATATTTTTATAAAATCATTGAAATGTCATGTGATCCTGGAGCGAGCTTGTTTGTTTGTTTTTTGTCATTCAGGTATGTTCACAGAATATTGCATTACTTATTACATTACATTGCATAACTGATACTGGAGCCTCTGGACACGTTTTTCATTTATCAGAAATGTTTTGTAGATTACCAGCATTCATGATTTTTCCTCTGCTCTCGTAAGGTCTTCCCTATCCATCCCAAAGCACTTCGAATCTAAATACTGTTGATGAAGACCATGTACAGTATTCCCGGTCAGGTCATACTGCAAACTCAAACCTCCAAACTCATCAAAACCACTGATACTGTACCGGTAAAGACGAGCAGATCTCTCCATCCATCGTTTCTGTCATTAATTTTCTAGCACTGTCCACCTTTTTGTCCCTTAAAGGGTTAGTTCACGCAAAAAATGAAAATTCTGTCATTAATTGCTCACCCTCGTGTCGTTTCAAACCTGTAAGTCCTTCGTTCATCTTCGGAACACGAATTAAGATATTTTTGATGGAATCTGAGAGCTGTCTGACCCTGCATAGACAGCAACGCAACTGAAATGTTCCCAAGTCCAGAAACGTAGCAAGGAGATCTGTAAAATAATTCATGTGACATCAGGGGTTCAACTGTAATTTTACGAAGCTACGAGAATACTTTTTATGTGAGAAAAAAACAGCGTCACGCCGGATACGCTGTTTTCGTTCAGATCAAATCACAACAACGTAGGAAACAGATATGGTGTGACGCAGGTGACACAGAACAGCATACGCTGTTTATGTCCAGCTGATACTCTCCAAAATGGCGCTACAGGGTGGTGCTCTGCGGAGGAGACGAATTGTTGAATAAAGTCGTTTTTTTTCTTTTGCGCACAAAACGTATTCTCGTAGCTTTCTGATGTCAGATGGATTATTTTACAGATCTCCTTGCTATGTTTCTGGACTTGGGAACATTTCAGTTGCGTTGCTGTCTATGCAGGGTCAGACAGCTCTCAGATTCCGTCAAAAATATCTTAATTCGTGTTCCGAAGATGAACGAAGGACTTACAGGTTTGAAATGATATGAGGGTGAGTAATTAATGACATAATTTTTGGGTGAACTATCCCTTTAATTCCAGCAGCACCGTTTTAATTTTAAAGCCAAAAGGACAGGTTCCCCCCCTGAAGGTGGAGAATATTCGCCCTGCTGCAGATGTTCATGAATAATGTCCATTTCCAAACCCCTGCCGCCGCTCAGATGAGAGCACCTTGTGAAGGGTGTGGTGGGGACGAGATGAATTACACGGAGGGGGAATCTGACAGCCTGTGCGGGGCTTTGTGATCATTCCAAAGTCCTAGTAATCTCCCTCACCTTTCTCATCTCGGCTATAATGAAAGAGAATAGGCGATTGCACCCCGGGCGATGTTCCCCACGCCTAATGACTCCTCCAAAGGCAGAGCGACCACGGTAAAATGAACTCTGAGTGAGCTTTGAACTGACTGATAGACTTTGACACCAATTCTGTAACAAAACAGGCGTAGCGCTAATTGATTATCAATATTTTAAGCAAAGCGATGAAAATAAGCATTAAAAGATGACAGGGAGAAGTGGAGTCTTCTGTGGTGGGACTCTCTCTCTCTCTCTCTTCTTCAACAGGTTGTGATTTCACCTCCCTCAGCACATGTCCTCCTCTTCTGATTTGCATCTCTTCTGATTTGCATCTCTCTGTATATGTATAGCTCTTTGGTCTCGTTTCCCCGGACCGAAAGCATACTGAGCAACTTGACATTGCAATTAGGCTTTAATATAACAGAAAATAGAGTTTTCCCCGGGCCTGTCTCCAGCGCCCCCTCTCTTCTGAGCTCAGGCGCTTGACTAAGCACAGTCTCTGGGACCTCCGTGTTTCTAGGCCTTTGTGCCAGGTGTTGAAGTGTTAGCCCCAGTCCAGCTGTGCGTCGTGGCTCTTTTGGTTTAATTGCCCAGTGTCCGTCAACCTATCAGCAGATGCTGGGTGTGTTGCATGGCAAGTAGCTCTTTTCTGGTGCACCGAGTGCTGGAGCGTAATGTGCCATAATCAGATGTCATTATCATACGTCTTCAGGAAAGTCGAGTTGCACGGTGGATCCTGTCACTTTATTGCAGTGTTGCATCAATATGTTGATGGCATATTGTGAAGATGCTGAATCAGTTTACTTTTACTGTTTGAGTCGGCATAAAACTGAAATCGTGATCATCTACCTTATTGAAACGTATTCAAGTGAAATGGTTTCTTGATTAAGAAAATAATGTAGGATGGGACTTGGTTTTGTCCCTGTAATTGCTGTTATTTCATGTGAGTGACAGGTTTCTGGAGGGATCAAATCTTACTTGGCTATTGGACAATGTTATTGTCCAGCACTTTTGATGATGGATTGGTGCAGTTTATTGGACTTCTATTGGACTATTGATTATTAACACCCATTCACTGCCATTATAAAGCTGGGAAGACCCAGGACATTAAGATTTTCGTTCAAAATGGTGTCACACATGTTTGTTCTTCATTTTTGCTTGAAGTATATCAAGGCCTTTGAAGGTTAAAACTGAGCTCACGTTCACATTAATTTATTACACTACAATTGCATCTTAAATGTTGCATCTCTTAACAATAAGACGAGACTTCCATTTATACAGCCGTCATTTTAAAGGTCTAGTTCACTCAAAAAATGGAAATCTTGCTGAAAATGTCTCACCCGCAGGCCATCCAGGATGTAGATGAGTTTGTTTCTTCATCAGGTTTGGAGAAATGTAGCATTGCATCAGTGTCTCATCAATGGATGCTCTGCAGTGAATGGGTGCCGTCAGAACGAGAGCTGATAAAAACATCACAATAATCCACACCACTCCAGTCCATCAATAAGGCATTTTTAACTCCAAACAATTGTTTCCGGCTAGAACACAAATCCATAATAACGCTTCCTCCGATGAAAAAGTGGTCTGGTCTGAATCAGGAGAGAGATCTGCACAGATCAAGCTCCGTTTACAAGCTAAAACAGCTCTAAACAAATATGTGGCTGGATTTTGATGTGAGAGACAACAGGAGATGGACTTCTTCACTGGAGGAAGCGTTATTATGGATTACTGACGAAATGACGATTTCTGAATATTGCTTACATAACAATGAATGTAACAATGAATTTACATCCTAAAATCTAATCCTGTCATTGACGACCTCTTGTAGTTGAGAACTAACTTTACATTTCAGATTAAATTCGGTCCTTTGGTATATTTTGTGACTACCCATCCAACGTTCCTGCGGTAAGAGAAAATGCAGACTTTGCTTTTTTCTTTCGTCCATTCACTTTTTCTGTGACCTCATTTCTGTTAAACATATGACATTGTCATTTCGACTGCTGAGGTGTGAATTTGTTGAGGATATGATCATAAGTAAGGTCTGTGCTGTCCACAAGCAAACCTCACTGAGATTTGAAACTCCCAAAGCATAATGCAATTACCAGAATTGTTTTTAATGCAACAGATATAAAATTCCATGCAAAAGTGATACGGGTCTGTAAATGAGACTGGACAAGATTAAACAACAATTAGCTGACACTAAGTGATCATGTACCTGTATAAGGAGGAGCTGGGGATGGAGGAGGGTAAGCGCATGTTTGTGCGACAGACTGAGGCAAGTGTGAGTACGGATGAACTTGTAGATTTTATTTAATTGTAGTGGGATGAGTTACGATCAGCTGATGCTGGCTGTCACGCCGTGGTCTGCCTGAACTACTTTTGAGCTCCATTCGTCACTCAAACTACATTTAGACGAGCTCCTCTTACACCACTGTACTCCTTCCGCTATTAGAGGCTTCAAGCAGTACGTCCTCAGATCGACTCATGACAGATACCTTCAAAAGAGAAAGACGGGCCTACGCAGATTTCTCTCCAAACGCTCATGAATAAAACAAGCTTCATCAGGCAGAGTCTCATGTGGACATGATGAAAACTCTCAGACTGTTTTGTTTCTGCAACCAAATCTCCAGTATTTACTCTGTAAATTAAAGAAAGCATCTCGAATTATTCTCAGAAAGATGTTGTCGGAACTTCAGGCGAAGTGCAGAAATGAGCCCACAGTAGTGTGGAGAAGCGTCTGGTGGAATATGCGGAAATGGAATATTTGATCAGCGCTCAGGGTTTGATTGTGATGTTTGCGCGCTCTCTTCCCCCTCTCTGGGGCCCGATTCAAAACAACACCATGCTATACACATGTAATTAATTAATTACTCTTGGTGATGGTGGTTCTCATATCTTCATCGCGCCTGTCTTCTCTTTAAACCGTGCATATTTTTGTCAGTGGCTGGAGAAGGGAAGAAGCAGGGCCCGGTCCGACCACAGACGTCTGATTTTAGAGGCATTGATCTCTCACATCCAAAATAGAAATCCAGGCCTTTTTATGAATAATTGATCAATAATTCATTGCTCCCTTTCTAATTGTTTAGTTGTTAATACTTCACGAATATCATTTAAGTTTTACTCGAATGTAAGTTTTACCATTTAAGCAAAGTGATTTTCTGTTTTGTTTTTTTCTTTGTTGTTCAGCCTCAATGTGAGCCACAGTGAAATAGGCTGTGGTTTCTATCTGCGATTGCAAATAATGAGTAAATAGCCTGGCCATTCTTTATATTTGTCATTGCACAAATTATATTCTGCCAAAGTCTAATTTCCTTCATGCAAATGATGATGTGAATGGAGTAGTTTTAATCGTGATGCTCACACTGGTTAGTTGTCATTGAAAGCTTTACTTTATAAACACTCACACTTGTGTCTGTATATTTTACAGGACTAAAGCCACAGCTCTTTGTATGTGTCTGTGTGTGTGTGTGTGTGTGTGTGTGTGTGTGAGAAAGAGAGGGAATGTGAGTGTAAAGTGAATTCCTGATTCAAAGGGACATTTTTCCAACTGTGGGGTGCTACAGCAAATATCATGTTTGTCGTTTGGCAAGTGGCTGATTTATCACATTTTGCCGAGCTTTGACATTCAGATTGTTTTTGATTGACGTGGACGCTCAGGACACACACGCTCATTTACAGATATTCATATTCTGTGAGCGTGTTGAGTTTGTGTAAGTGTGGGTGTTGTGAAGTGACATGACATGTGGCCAAGTATGGTGACCCATACTCGGAATTAGTGCTCTGCATTTACCCATCCAAAGTGCACACACACAGCAGTGAACACACACAAACCGTGAACACACACCCGGAGCAGTGGTCAGCCATTTATGCTGCGGCGCCCGGGGAGCAGTTGGGGGTTCGGTGCCTTGCTCAAGGGCACCTCAGTCGTGGTATTGAAGGTGGGAGAGAGCGCTGTACATTCACTCCCACCCACCTACAATCCCTGCCGGTACGAGACTCGAACCCACAACCTTTTTGGGTTACGAGTCCGACTCTCTAACCATTAGGCCACGACTTCCCAAGCGTTCATACACGCCCGCCTGATTGTTTGACTCCACACCAGTTCGTATTTTAAGACTACAGTAGTTGTTTTGTTTTTAGCCTTTCTCTTTCAGTCTCCCTTTATGCCTCATTGTCTCTCTCTCACACACACAGTGATTAAAGCATAGTGATGGTGAGGTGCATGAGTGCACTAGATAAACAAGATCTCTCCCAAGGCTGTCTAACATCCATCCGTGTGTAGGATATCAGACCGAATCAGACAATCTAAGATTTGGTCAAAACCGAGTTGAGGCACGAGGAGTCACAAAAATTCCACTGAGGCCCAAGACAACAGGATGTCATAAATCAGACCCCAGCCTCTCTGAAGCTCACTGAAAACTGTGAAATAGGCTTGTTAAAGAACATTGTGTGCACTTTCTGAATTATTTGATAACATGATTGTATACAAACCCGATTCCAAAAAAGTTGGGACACTGTACAAATTGTGAATAAAAACAGAATGCAATGATGTGGAAGTTTCAAATTTCAATATTTTATTCAGAATACAACATAGATGACATATCAAATGTTTAAACTGAGAAAATGTATCATTTTAAGGGAAAAAGAAGTTGATTTTAAATTTCATGGCATAAACACATCTCTCTGAGAGGCTCTTTTTATACCCAATCATGTTGCCAATTGACCTAATAAGTTGCAGAGAACCTGTGATGCTGTACACACAATTCTAATGCCCTTTCACTCGTTTATGAACAGTATTTATTACGTGGTTTAAATGATAGCTGTGTTTAGTTGAAACACTACAGCGGATACTGTGCAATCATGATTAATGTTGATTGGATTGAGCGGGGCAGATTTCTCAGGAGAGAGGCGCAGGTATGCCGGCTGAACCTGCAGCTACGGGTGCTTTTCCTGCTCCTCTGTGCTCTTCTTTCCTCCACAGCAGCGCTGTAAGAGATTACGGCCAGAGTAATTAATCACAGAGGATTATTACGGCTGTTGTGTGGTTTCATGGAGAGGCCTGAGGCTGAAGATGAGGATTCTGCATGGCTTTGGGATCATTCGGTTTAAGGGTCTGTTTTAAGGAGGGAGACAATGCGAGTCTTGTGCGTCCTTGGAGTATTCTTGTCTTTTATTGATGTGAAATCCCTCTCACACATGATGTATCGTTCCTGTGCTGTGTGTTTTCAGGATGAGTATGTGGACCATTCTGCTGAATTTGTATATTTAGATGTTATGATCCACTTAAACCCAAATCATTAATTTAAATAATAAAAAAGCTAAATATATGCTAAATAAAATTGGTGGAATACTTTATATTATGAGGCGTGTGTGTGTGTGTGTGTGTGTGTGTGTGTGTGTGTGTGAGAGAGTGTGTGCGTGTGTGTGTGTGTGTGTGTGTGTGTGTGTGTGTGTGAATAATTTAAAAATATTTAAATAATAATGAAAATAATAAAATATATTTAGATAATAAAAGATGGTAATAATAATTAAAAAGATGTAGATACTCAGTGTTTAATTTTTAATAATAAATAAAAAATATATATTTAAATAATAATGAAAATAATTAAATAACAATGATTAAAAAAATGTAGTAAAAACACTTTCATGTCACTACCGAAACACACAATATTTTAGCTTATTGGCAGAGCCTGATTTTAGCTGTGTCCATTCATTTTTGAGCAGAAAGTGAGATTTCCAGAGCGTTTATGATTAGATCCCATCATTTTGAAGTACAGTAAATGTGCCCCAGAGTCTGAAAAACCCGTTTGTAACTTTAGAGCTGTCAATATTTTATGCAATTAAATAAACGTTTTCGTGTTTTAATCTAAAATATAATGTTTCCAGACATGTGCTGGCCAGAATTTTTTTTAAAGTAATGCTCAAAATGACCTTAAAAACATCGCAATATCAAACAGAGTTTCAGTCGTGATGTGAGTATTTGAGTAGTGACTCAATTTAAATCAATAAACATAATTAAAGGATCGGGAAAGACTGTACTGTAAACATACTGAAAAAAGATGTTCTCAGGTTGTCGAATAGTACTGTTTATTTCACTCGCTTGTTTGAAAATGGTGGTGATTTCTGTTTAAGTGTAAAGTTCAAATTCAACAGTAGTGTTTGTCCTTCAAAATACAATAATGATGGGAACAATTGATTGTTTTTAATATACTGGCTTTTTATTGAGATTGTTGACAGTTGAAAATCTTTTAGAAAAATCTGTTAAAACATTTTTACAGGGAGGTTGAAAATAACAGATAAATAAAATAGATAATAGATCAATATTAGTGCTGTCAAACGATTATTCGCGATTAATCGCATCCAAAATAAAAGTGTTTGTTTACATAATATATGTGTGTGTACTGTGTATATTTATTATGTATATAGAAATACACACACATGCATGTATATATTTCAGAAAATTATGTTATGTTTATATATTAAATATATTTATTTACAATATAAATTATATGAATATAAATATAGACGTGAAAATATTTTCAAAATATATACTGTATGTGTGTGTATTTATATATACATAATGAATATACACAGAACACACACACATATATTATGCAAACAAAAACTTTTATTTTGTGTGCGATTAATCATTTGACAGCACTAATAAATATAATCCTTTGTAATATAGTGAATACAAATGTGCATGAGGTGTATTCCATAACAATATGAAAATATTGTATGCAAATTGAATGTTTTTTTACTAGAAGCATGGCATGAAAAGACAATATGTCTTACTCTAAATTTAAACCCGTTCTGTAGAATGGTTACAAAGTGTGTTCCCTCAGCCGTTCATCCTGAGCTATAAGAGTTTAGAGTTAAGTTCATTCTATTATGTGTTAATTGATGAGGCTAAAAGGTGATCAGTGTTTCAGGATCAATATTTGATCATTTCACACTTTTCTCACAGCACTGTGATTCTCCACAATCCTTTCAGTTTCACAAAGCTTTTTCATGCATTGACGTTCTCAAACGCACTTGTAAACTTCGCCCAAACAAACCTGCGCAAATAAACAGCATCGCACCCCGCAGCAGCTCATCCGTCCTGCTTTAGCACGGCTTCAGCTCGACACTCCCGCACGCTTGAATTCAATATCCTATCTCACATGTCCGCGTAATGTTATTTCAGGAGCCGGTAACCTCCTTCAGTCGGCGGTGTTATATCAATGAATTGCTGCTGTGTAAAGAGGGACAGAAAGTTTCCGCTTCTGCGTGTGGCTCTACGGTTGCGGATAAACCCAAGAAAGCTGAAGCGCTTGATTCAATCTAAATGGCAGGCCCCTCTGAGCCCCCGTGTTCAACGCACCAGCACTCCATCAATCACTGATAATGGGCCCCGGCCATTTCTCTCTGATGTTTGCCTTATTGCATCGGATTCTGACGAGCCATCGCTGCTTATCAGCCCACTGGATGACGGAGGCGGATGGATTTGTTTCTGTGTGATCATTTCAATGAAACATAGTCCTGCATGCCTACATGACTCTAGGGGCCCCAAGCTGCAATTACACACATAATCACAATTGAATTTCAGCGGAAGCTCCACTATCCATCCTGCCAACCAAACTGGGATTAAGTGCAGATGAAGTGAAAGTCTTTAGCTTTCTGCTGCGGATAGTGATGCATTATCTAATGCTGGGATTATGATATATCTAATGTGTGCATCATCAGCTTCAGCTCCTATACAGATGGATGACAAAGGAAAATCCAGTGGCTCTGTTAAAACCCATTAACGCCATGAATGATCATTATGATGATTACTATATGTGACCCTGGGGCACAAAACCAGTCATAAGGGTAAATTTTGTGAAATTGAGATTAATGCATCATCTGAAAGCTGAATAAATAAGCTTTGCATTGATGTATGGTTTGTTAGGATAGGGCATAGGGCTGAGATACAACTATTAGAAAATCTGGAATCTGAGGGTGCAAAAAAATCGAAATATTGAGAAAATCATCTTTAAAGTTGTCCAAATGAAGTTCTTAGCAATGCATATTACTAATCAAAAATTCAGTTTTGATATATTTACGGTAGGACATTTACTAAATATCTTCATGGAACATGATCTTTACTTAATATCCTAATAAATAAATAATTTTGATTATTGCTACAAATATACCCCAGCGACTTAAGACTGGTTTTGTGCTCCTGGGTCACATATTAGCATCCACACCAACAAACAATAACGCTCTGTTTATTATAAGCACACACTGCAGCTTTAAATGCATAAGCTCTCAGGTGTGGATTCTGATTGGCTGTCAATGTTTTGTTTTCATTCATCAGTGGGAAAAAAAGGGAAAAAAAGTTCTGAAAGTGATTCCAACAATATTGACTGAATGGCTTGATGAGGATGAAAATCATGTGCATGTCCTTCACAGTCACCAGAATTCAGTGCATTTACACACCAATGGAAGTTTGTGGGCCAATATGAAAGCATTCTCCACCACCATCATCAAAACACCAAATGAAGAAATGTACAATTTGGTTTCCATCCGTCCAGTAGAGTTACAGAGTCTTGTAGAATCAGTGGCACCAAGGCACACTGATGGCAATGAGAGGGTTTGGCTCTAAGGAGATAAGCGGAGAGACAAACTGAGCTCGAGAAGAGTTAAATACGCTGGTTAAAAGACTTGTGGAGCATTGGTAGACAGAAACTGAAGGTTGTTCGGTTTTAGCGTGCCAACCACATCGTGCCTTTTTTCTAATGTCCACTCAAACAATCATATTATCCACTTGAATTTGGACTGAACTGTACAATTTGCTTTTCTTAATGACTGTGATTACCCTCTCCTCTCCTTTCACTTGAAAGTTGAAACTCGTAGAAGGTAATGTTATGAGGGACTCAATTTTGCATGACTCCTCTCATCAGCGAGTGGAACAGCAATAAAGGCAAATTGCTCCTGGGAGACACGAACGCTTTAGAATAAATTACGTGCGGGAACAGAGGTATAATTAATTTACAGGCTGTATTGATAGTCCCCCTTCACTGCTCACTATATGTCTTCATCTCGGCTAACGTCTTCATTATGTGGAGGGCAGGAGAGAAGCGAGTCAACAGACTAAATGAATTGCCATAAGACTTGTACACAAACTGTTTCCACCGCGTAAGGGTTTCTCTCAGGCTTTTAATTAGCACGCTGAAAAACTATTCGATAAGTATGTGCTTAAGGTGTGCAAACTGGGAGAAGTGTACATATGCAGAGAGACATTAAAGCATAAAAGATGTCCTAATGAAGTATTAAATGTGCTGTTTATAACTCATTACTAATATTGCAATGTGCTTTTTTTCTTATTTCAGCTAAAACCGATGAAGCACTGAAAGCAAAGGAGAGTATGAGAGAGGAAAAGACAACGGTGAGCCGAACTTTAAGATGTTTAACCTGCAGCTAACAGAGGGAAACGTATTGAAGCCTGGCACGGAATTAAAAAAAGTAACATTTGTATCTCACAATTCAGAGTTTTTCTTGTAGTTTTCATTTGATAATTCTGAGTTTATATATTAGGATTCTGACTTTATATCCCGCAATTCTTCGAAAAAAAAGTCAGAATAGTGAGAGATAAAAAAATATATATTGTAAGATAAAAAGTCACAAGTTACCGTTTTTTACCGTTTTGTTTTTTCTTTTTGTTGTGAATAAGTGTGGTCATATTTCCCATTGTTTGTGGCCAAAATCCAGTCAATCACAAATTTCACTGTCCACTGTCTATTGCCAATACTGCAAATCAAAATATAGCCAGACAGCAGTAAATGTGAACACATCTTAAAGGGTAACTGAGCAGCAGATCAGCATATTACACTGATTTCTGAAGATCATGTGACACTGAAGACTGGAGGAATGATGCTGAAAATACAGCTGCGCATCACAGAAATACATTACAGTTTAACAGATACTCACATAGAAAACAGCTATTTTAAATTGTAACATATTACTGTTTTGATCAAATAAATGCAGCCTTGGTGAGCAGAAGAGACCTAATAAAAAACATTTAAAAATCATAATGTTTCCAAACTTTTAACAAGTACTGTATATATTCCATACAGCCCAAGTTAATTACTGCAATGTGCTTGATTTTTCTTTTTTTACACTTTGCAGCTGACAATGCTTTAAAACAGTTTTCCCTTTGATTTTCACATCATATTTGGCCTTATGTTTATGACTGTTGTATTCCCATGGCATTCCCCATTCCACATTTGACACGTGCTGCTCATGAAGACATGAAGTCAAAGTAATGAGGACATTTTTGCATGATATTGACATCATTCACTTGTTCCTTCTCAAAGCGTGTTGAACTTTAGTGATATTGATACATAAATGTTTGTTGTTGTCAGCCTTTCTTAAGCAGAGTTCATGCTGTAATCTCACCCCTTGGAGTCAATTGACTTCTCCTCCTTCTGAAACCCTTTCATTTCTCTCAAAACTCCTCCTGTTTTATGAAGGAACGCATTCTTGCTGCCTAGTGCTGGAAGGCTCTTAACACCACCTCAACTCCGCTTTGGTAACATGCACAAATAGTCACAATTACAGTCTTTTGGAAGTGTGTTTTGCCACCGAAAACTCAATCTCTGTCCTCACGATGTGGAAGTGACACAGTGAAAGCAGGTTTTGGTTTGGCTTTAATCTTCACTCGCTCATGATGAACAAACCAGCTGAACTGTGAAAATGAACACTATAAAATGAAGAAAACACAGTACTTGCTGCTGGACAGCTGAGATTTGTGACTGCAGATATGTGTGCCTGTATTATATCAGCACTCTTTCCTAGTAAATAAATCAATTCTAATTGTTTTACTGGGGATTTCACACAACATACTTCCGAATGGAGCCCATCTACCTTTCAAAATCAAACTACAAAAAATATTTCGGTTTTTATTAGGACTGTGAAGCCATTCTTTTTTTTTTTTTTCTAAATTACATGATATGCTGATTAATGAATTAATAGCAAATTAATCACATCAGTCTGGGCTGAGAAATTACCCCCTAAATGATTAAGTCATTGTTGTTTTAAATGAGAAAAGCATTGAATAGACGAAAAAGTAAAAAAAAAAAAAAAAAAGTAGCTTTAGAAAGAAATATTTGATTTCAACAAAATATTTATCACACACAAACTTTTAAGGCTGCAATGTGGCCATAACATTGTTTTCAGAAGCTGCATTTGAAGTGGCATTTAGGCTGTTCAGAGACAGCATGAATGCATTTACACTGTAATTACAGTTACATAAATAATTCTGAGATTAATGGCGTTTAGATGTGCATTAATGGGTTTTAAAAATATTAAAATATGAATTGTTTTTTAAAAACATGAGATGATACTCTAAATATGAATCTAAAACTGTCAGTAGGTAACTGTCAGACTTAATGAGAGAGTCATTGAATCATTCATTCAACTGATTCATTCAAACAGCTGATTCATTCAGAAACAAAGCAAATTACTCGAGTCACTGACTCACTCGATTTGTTAAAAAATGCGAATTCATTCAGTAACAAAACTGCTGTTTATTGCTCGGAGATGCACAACAATTCTATTTTCATTTGCCAAACTGAGCAAAAACAGACAATATTATATCTAAAATGTAATATAATATTAACTTCTTGTTTATTGAACTGTTCAATCTGGTTAAATCGACAGTCCTAATTTTCTTTTGTTCAGTTTAATTATCTTATACAAGATTTCCCTTTGGGGGGGGGGGGGGGGGGGGTTTCAGATTCAAATCAGCAAAAATTGCACTTCAGTCTGTAACCGTTTTTCTCTGACGCAGACCTGCATTCTGTCTGTATTCATGCAGATCATATATTTTAATGAGCCGTATAACAGCATTTAACCCGTATCATTAGAGCAGCTTGCTCTTTCACCATGGAAAAGCCGAAGACTTTTTCTTAATTATGCTGTGTCGTGCGGGTCACCTTTACAGGTGTGTACCTCTCTGTGTGTGACCGTATTCGAGAATGATACCACCATTAAACATTTAGATGGAATTTAACACCCCTACACACACACAGACTGCCCCCTGTATCCATTCATTTCTAATCTCAATATAACAAGCTGTGTTGTCATTCACAAGAGCTGTCTGCCGGAGTGCTGAACAAGCCTGTGTGTGCATGAGAGAAAATCAGACAGTCAATAGAACAGAGGACGATCAGTGACCAACAGAGAGCTGCGTTTAATCAGATACGTTTGCTCAATTTGATTGAATCTCCACTGCAAACTTAATTAGAGGCCTGATTTAATATGGAACATCTGGTAAATGGTCCGTAAATATGATAATTATTGCCTAATTAGTATTTTTTTAGGTGGAAGTTGCATGTTACTGAGTGTTCATTAAGACTTTCCCATTTGCCGAAGTGAAATGTCCATCAAATGTGCACTCCAGGATCTCGTAGATGCAGTAGGTTGTCCAGATACTTTTCGCCTACTGGCTGCTGTTTTTTGAGTACTATGAATTCGGATATACTACTCTTTTCACATACTTAGTATATAATATGAAGTAGGCATATTTTAATGCATCAAGTGACTTGCTGGTTTTAGTTTCATATTTAGATTAGCATTTTAATTATTATTATTTCATGTTTCAATATTCATGTATTAAAAAAAAAAAGATCTGGGTTGTCAAAACAAAGAAACCTCGAACTGCAGAGAGCCTGCAGTCAAAAAGCGAAAGCAGCAGAGTCCGTTTTTAAACCGCAAAGATTTCAACAACAGCAGCAGATGATACTTGCTCATATGAAAAATGAAAATGTGTTTTTTCACATTGCCTGCAGGAGAGCAGTGCTGAAGCACAACTGGCATAAACTGCGTCACAAGCAACATGACCAACAGAGAGCTGCGTTTAATCAGATACGTTTGCTCAATTTGATTGAATCTCCACTGCAAACTTAATTAGAGGCCTGATTTAATATGGAACATCTGGTAAATGGTCCGTAAATATGATAATTATTGCCTAATTAGTATTTTTTTAGGTGGAAGTTGCATGTTACTGAGTGTTCATTAAGACTTTCCCATTTGCCGAGATTTAAATGATGTGAATTTTGGGATATTGCGTAAAAAGTTGTATGTATAGTGAAACGACATGCGCTTATTTAAGAATTTAAGAAAGTATTACCTTTAAATATTTCTGGAATAAGAAAATATTACCAGAGCAGTACTATTGCATAGCATTTCATATGTTGCTTTTGTCATTGCAATGTTCAGATTTTTTTGTTTAATTTCACATTGCAGCTTACAGCATAGCTACATCAGATGGTTAGAAATCAAAATGATTTGACCTGTGAGCTCAACAGTAGTATCTCCTGAAAGACTGTTGTTAAATATTTAGCGCTGTCCCGTCATGAATACAAATGCTGTGTAAATGAGGGTCTACAGGCAGTTGACCCTGGGACTGGAGCCTGCTGAGTGGGGCTCACGCTTGCCTAAATGATTTAATTCTCATTACTTCAGCTAGTGTTTTAAGGAAACGCTTTGAAATACATCACCTGGTAAACGCCGCTCTTCCCTGTCTCTTAGAGCTCTTCTACTTTTGTCGATGGGGAAAAACTGACTGTTCGTTGGTTTGAAACCACATGGTATTTGTGTTTATATCATCATGAACTGCTTACATTATTCTGCGTTGCATAAGATACATTGTTATATACTACAATGGCCTTCAAAAGTTTGGAAATGCCTTTGGTTTCAAAGTGGGATTTTGGACATCAGCATCAGTCCTTATCATCTGTTGATCGATTCAGTAAACTAGCTTGAAATCATCAAGTAGATTTTCCTTTTGATTATATAATAATGACAATATATACACGTTCACAGTCAGACATGCCCCTTCGTCAGCTGTAATGCCTGATTACTGGATTCAACTCGGCTCAGGAATTTTTTGTTTTGTTTTGTTAGATGTTTGGTTAAGCACACCTTTAAAGTCTGACACATCGATTGCTTATTAAGGCTACTACACAACAGACATTTATAAATAGCTCTAGTACTTCCCTGCTGAATAACCCTGGCTGAAACACTCTAAGCTGGTCTCAACTGGTTATGATGGTCTCTCAGCCTGGCCATGTTGTGTTTAGCTGGTTTATCCCAGTTTAGTCCAGCTGAAAGTGCTCAAAACCCTTTAAGACTTCAATGGTCAAAACTATTGTTCAGGGGTTTCATTGCTAAATGATCTTGTGTTTTCAAATGAATCAGTTGAGTCCATGATTCAATGACTCATTCATACAGACAGTCAGCTGAATCAGCTGCGTGAACAACTCTGTTGAATGAATGACTCAGTGACTCACTTATTAAGACTTAAGCTGCGTCCAAAATCACATACTGTGAGCAGGTACTATATTTGGTTTCAAACTTGTTTTGCAACCTTTTGCGAGTACTTTTTCTATACAGTATGAAAATGGGTAGTGTGAATGAAACTCAAGTGTACTACATCCGTCATTTTGTCATTGTCATGTGACCTACCAGTATCAGTTGCGTTGCGTCCCTGCCATTCATAAATCCTCTCCTGTTGCCTCATGGGATGGTGAAATGTCCATCAAATGCGCACTCCAGGATCTCGTAGATGCAGTAGATTGTCCAGATACTTTTCGCCTACTGGCTGCTGTTTTTTGAGTACTATGAATTCGGATATACTACTCTTTTCACATACTTAGTATATAATATGAAGTAGGCATATTTTAATGCATCAAGTGACTTGCTGGTTTTAGTTTCATATTTAGATTAGCATTTTAATTATTATTATTTCATGTTTCAATATTCATGTATTAAAAAAAAAAAGATCTGGGTTGTCAAAACAAAGAAACCTCGAACTGCAGAGAGCCTGCAGTCAAAAAGCGAAAGCAGCAGAGTCCGTTTTTAAACCGCAAAGATTTCAACAACAGCAGCAGATGATACTTGCTCATATGAAAAATGAAAATGTGTTTTTTCACATTGCCTGCAGGAGAGCAGTGCTGAAGCACAACTGGCATAAACTGCGTCACAAGCAACATTCAACTTATGTTTCGGCCACAAATGGCGATAGAGAGCGGTCAGCTATAAGACTTTTGGAGTTTACTCAGTTTATGGTGGGAAAAATGTTGTATCATCTGAACAATTAAAGTTGGTCTGTGCTTTTCTCAAACATAATATAATACGTTCTTTCAACTCAAAAATAAGCTGAAAAGTAAGCTCAGAATTAACATGACAATGATGTAGTATTTTTAATTTATTAATCAAACTAAAAAAAAAGGTGGCATAGAGTTACTTTTATACAGCAAACCAAGTTGTACATACATACTGAAATGGAAATAACATCACTGTAGAAAGCTTTACTACAAAATAAAATCTACAACACTACATAGAGCGTGTGAAATGTTGGCTTTTTTATGTAATGTCACCTTTTCTGTATTCAGTAGTTCAGTCAACATTTGTCAGACAAAATGGATTTTTTAACAATGTGCTTAAGAACCCAATCGCTTGTATGGCACTTTATATAAAGTATAGTGCCTGCTTACAATACGAGTGCATTCACTCATCTAAAAAAAAACTCTGCTTTCCCTTTAGGGAACACTTACTAGTTATTAGCAATACGTTCTTTCAACTCAAAAATAAGCTGAAAAGTAAGCTCAGAATTAACATGACAATGATGTAGAATTTTTTATTTATTAATCAAACTAAAAAAAAAGGTGATATAGAGTTACTTTCATACAGCAAACTAAGTTGTACATGCATACTGAAATGGAAATAACGTCACTGAAGAAACCTTTACTACAAAATAAAATCTACAACACTACATAGAGCTTGTGAAATGTTGGCTTTTTTATGTAATGTCACCTTTTCTGTATTCAGTAGTTCAGTCAACATTTGTCAGACAAAATGGATTTTTTAACAATGTGCTTAAGAACCCAATCGCTTGTATGGCACTTTATATAAAGTATAGTGCCTGCTTACAATACGAGTGCATTCACTCATCTAAAAAAAACTCTGCTTTCCCTTTAGGGAACACTTACTAGTTATTAGTTTGCAAACCAGCCATTAGTTATCAGATGTTTATTGTGTCCGAAATCTACATGCAAACCTGCAACAGAAACAGCCTGCTTTGAGAAACAAGATTGTGTTATTAGAAACCGCTAAAGGTCAAAGGTTAAAAGAAATGTGTGAATCAAGGTGTATTTCACACAGGTGAGATTCATCAATGCAAGCCCTACGTAACTGCAATATTGAAGTAAAATGTGTCTGTCATTCAAAGCAATGCTTTTCTATGCTCCAGTGATTAGTTATGCCTGGCTTATAAGCAGTGAATCAGTATTGTAGACCCAGGGGAAATAAAATTGGCAGAAAATCAGAGTGAGAAGATTTAATTATCACGCGGAGACCTTTTCCGTCGACCGGCCCACTGAACCCAAAAAAGCTAATCCGCCCGGACATCAGCCTCCTCCTTATAATTTGTTATAATTCCATTCCTCCGCTCTGTTATTGGTGTCGGTCTTATATAGACAGGTGTGTGGCTTTCCTAATCAAGTCCAATCAGTATAATCAAACACAGCTGGACTCAAATGAAGGTGTAGAACCATCTCAAGGATTATCAGAAGAAATGGACAGCCCCTGAGTTAAATATATGAGTGTCACAGCAAAGGGTCTGAATACTTAGGACCATGTGATATTTCAGTTTTTCTTTTTTAATAAATCTGCAAAAATGTCAACAATTCTGTGTTTTTCTGTCAATATGGGGTGCTGTGTGTACATTAATGAGGAAAAAAAATTAACTTAAATGATTTTAGCAAATGGCTGCAATATAACAAAGAGTGAAAAATTTAAGGGGGTCTGAATACTTTCCGTACCCACTGTAAATGCTAGAAATCAGTTTTTCCTTATTCTATAATATATGCACATTTTGTTTATCGACACATTTTATATTTACGACCTCATTTTATTTTAATATCAAAACTCATACACTATCAAAATATTAAACTTCACTATGCTAAAATATCAATTACTGATTATTCAAGTGTGCACACAGATGAAATAATAAAATTAGGAAGACTGGGTAACAAATAGTATAAAAATACAATGTACAGACATCACATGAGGCACGAAAGCCGTAACATTTAGGAGCGCTATGCACACATAATAGTTTTATATCATTTAAAACTTCTATAGCAGAGGAGAAGACGAATGGCCATTCATTTGTGCTGTTTTACTTAAAAACATTTACCCCAACAAATGACAAATGCAGACATGTCCACACTCAAGCATTTCATTGGGCAACAGCCCGCTCTTTACAGCTGATATACTTCACAAATAACTGACAGTCATGATTTTCATTTATAATAACCAATACTAAGATCCGGCATTAGTAAACTACTCTTCACTCTTTGGTTACGTTCACATTCGAGCTCTGGCAGTATCCTGGCTTATCTTGACTGGATCAATGATTCAGTGAGTTGTTGACTCAAGAACAGCTGCAGTCGAATCAGTTTGATTCACAAATGAATCATTCAGTGCAGTTTGTGAACCGAGCCAACAGGTTCATTTGGAAAGAATCAGTTCGTTCACGAATCAGACATGTCTCTTTTGTCTTCAGTCTCTTCAGTTCAAAATAATGAGGAACGATATGTTTTAATGAAATGTAGAAGAGTAAAAATTACAATATTATGCTTTGGGATGTAGTGAAGTAAAAGTAAAATATTTCCCAGAATAAAAATACTCTGATAAAATACACATACTTGAAAAATGTACTTGTGCTTTGTTACTGTCCACAACTGTATCTAACCCATGTATGTATAATAACCATTCAGTTTGTATATTTTTTGACTATGTTCACTATTTTTATTTCTGTGAAGCTTGTCTGAGTAAAGGGTTCATCTGCTTATTTTAACATGCAGTTACACAGTTTGAAATGTGCTGATAGAGGTTTGGTAGCTCTGTTAACAGCTGTTTGTGTTGAACATGTTCTCTTGGGAGCCTGTGTGTTTTAGGGTATCAGGACAGTGTGAGGGTGGCCTGTCCAAACCCACACGCACACACACACACTCACACGCACACACATGCACACACGCACATACACACACACACACACACACACACACGCACGCACACACACACACACACACACACGCACGCACACACACACACACACACACACGCACGCACACACACACACACACACACACGCACGCACACACACACACACACACACACGCACGCACACACACACACACACACACACGCACGCACACACACACACACACACACACGCACGCACACACACACACACACACACACGCACGCACACACACACACACACACACACGCACGCACACACACACACACACACACACGCACGCACACACACACACACACACACACGCACGCACACACACACACACACACACACGCACGCACACACACACACACACACACACGCACGCACACACACACACACACACACACGCACGCACACACACACACACACACACACGCACGCACACACACACACACACACACACTCACACACAGACACACTCACGCGCACACATGCACACACACTCACACATGCACACACACACATTTACACGTGCACACACACACTCACGCACACACACACACACCCTCAAACGCGCGCACACACACACACACTCACACACGCACACACATGCACACACGCACACTCACACACACACACACACACAGACACACTCACGCGCACACATGCACACACACTCACACATGCACACACACACATTTACACGTGCACACACACACTCACGCACACACACACACTCAAACGCGCACACACACTCACACACGCACACACTCACGCACACACACACACTCACACACGCACACACACACACAGCATGGTCTCACAGAATGACTTTATTAAGCGGTGCTCATGAAGAAACTGTTAGATTGTCATATGCTGATATGTGAGAAGGTGTGTTAGCGTGTGTAATGTGAGAAAGTGTGTATGTGTTTATGTTGTGGGAAAGGGAGGAAATCCTCGGGGTGGAGTATTGAGCATTGCATGTGTGTGGTTGGGTCATTTGCACCTCATCAGGTCGGGACTGGTGATCTCAGACACACAGCGGGAACAGAGCCTCACTGATTGGGTGCCTGATGGGTCACTCTGTAGTCGACCGGGCCACCAATTGTCAGAGCTCCCATCAATCAATGTGACCAGAGCTTTACACTCTGGAAATCTATGATATGCTTGTATTATTATACACACTATGTGTTGTTGCTGTAGCTGATGTACTTCTACTGGAACAAAGGCCATGGAATGTTCTGTTTACGTATTTAAACACTATTGATCTAGGGCTGGGAAACATTCATTTGTGTGATATATATTGTATAATAAGTAAAAATAATCATAATAATAATAATTAAATCTAAATATTATTAAAATATTATTTTCACTTAGTAGCTCTGCTAAAGTCGTTCCTTTTTCTTTAGTAAGTGTGGTAATAAGTATGCATTTTTGTGATGCTGACAGGATGGATTCATAGATTTAAAAAATCTTGATACTAAATTTGTTTAACTAGTAATTTTATTAATTATTTGTTATGCAAAATAAATGCACAAAATATGCTTTAATGTAGTGAACTGACAGCTTTCAAACAGTTTTCACAACACTTCTGAAAGGCACAGCTTAATGTGATATTTATTATAATGGGTTTATGTAAATATTGTTTTAAGTTCACTTAAATTAGGTGAGTTAAGTAAATTAAGTTATCCAATTATAATATTAGTTCTGTAATGCCAAAAAAAATTATAAACTATATATATATAACTAAATTATACTGTAATGCTGAATGGCTATAATTACAAATTGTATCCCCAGAAAAAATAAAATAAAATAAAATAAAGCAGTCAGTTTAATAGCGGCATCACTATCAATGATGCTGGCCTTCATTCATATTAAAAAGATGCCATACACAAATATTTAAAATACTTAAATGTTTTTAATATTATTTTCGCATTAATTTGGAGACTCAGTGTGAAAATATATTTATGATTATAAATATCAATATTATTTACAGAAACCTGTGTGATTAATTATTTTATTTATTTATTTAAAGTCCCCATGAAATCAAAATGAAAGTTTTTTGGGTGTTAGTGTCAATATGTTAGTCTTAAGGTTATCTATAAGGCAGTGTGCTCCAAAACAGTGACAAAATTTGCATTTAGAAGATATAAGCATTCAAAGCTTGCAGTTCGTCACTTCCGCCAAAACGGCTCAATGATTTTTTTTGACGTCACATCGTACTTCAGCTTCTCATCAAACTTTCTGTCCAATCAAATGCTCTCTAGAATCCGAAGCCCCGCCCCCTACACTATAAAATAGACGCTGAAGCCGCGGCTGAAATCGGTCACTTATCCACAGAATTAGTATTTTCTGTACAGTAAATGTACAGTGTACATATGCTTTCCATTGAGGAAAGAAAGAAGTCTGGTTTTGCGCTGTGTCCCGCTAACCACCGCACCGCACACACACTCTGCTCCGGTCCAGAGACACGATAGCACGGAGCGGATCACATGCACGAGTCACCACAGACCACTAAATGTATCAGAGCTATTTGAATTCTACACAGAATGCTATATTTTATAGCAATATGGATGAGATTGTGGCTGTCAAATGCAGCTTTACGGAGCTCAACGGCTCTGAACGGCTCTAGCCCAAGCTGTGATATAAACGAACGCTATTGGCTGTTTTAAAAAGGGGCGGGGCTGCTTGATATGTCCCGCCCTGTCTTCCTGTTTCAGTTCAAATGACGTCAACACATAGAGTAACCCTGCGTGTTTCTAAGCATTTCAGGGGACCTTTAATCCATCAAATGCCCTAGTATTCTTTTATTTATTTATTTTGTAATAACAAGAGCATCAACAGTCGCTGTATGTTTTGTTCAAATCTCACAAACAGTGAAGTCAGGCTTTCTTATTTGCTCTCAATAAAGCAGAGTGCAGGGTTTTAAATACTCTCGGGTGACAGAGGTCACCGGGGCACTGTTCTTAATTAGCCAAATGAGTCCGCCTGCATTGTGGCAGTGACCTTCTCTGCAGTCAATTACGTGAAAACCACCGTCTGAGTTACACTACAGCGCTGAGAAATAATGCTGATCACACATATCTGTGAGTCGGATTTGTTTGTCTGGCAGATTAGAATAAACGAGAGTTACAGTCGTAGCGTAAGGCTTCGGTCTCATGAATGGAGAGGCTCTTAGTCTGCGTTTAAATCTGATTACATCATTTGTGTTTTAAAGGCTAGCTCCAGTTACGTAATTTGTTGGTTGCATGTTTCCTTAATAATAGAGATGTTTGACAGCAAAACCTGAGAATAGTGCTCTTTTTCCCTTCCACATTCCTTTATTCTCTTTCATCTTGCTGTTCATGTTATTGTGACATTTGTGCTGCATCACACACACACACACACACACACACACACACTCACACACACACAGACACGCACACAGCTTTGCTTTGTCATTACGGGTTTTATTTGTGTTATGGCTCAGTTCTGACATCATAACGGGAACTCATAGATGATGTTTGTCATTGTGCATTTGTGTTTGCATTGACAAGAACTGTACATTATTTACACCAAAAAAAGATTTTGCTATAAATCATGGATATGTTTGTTTGAGCAGTAACTAATGTCAATCTATGCATGCCACGACTGGCATTAGGCGAGAACATACATCTGTTATTGTTTTCCTGTGCAGTTTTAGTCAAGTTAGAGTCTCCATCTCTCCTGTAATCCAGTATGATATCTGGTATGATACAGTGCTTGTGCTTGGAGCATGCACACAGCACCAAAATCAGTTGTAGTCTGATTAACAAGTATATTTGATTTGACGAAGCTGAGCTACAAATGTCTAGGTCCGTTAGTCTTTCTTAAACTTGTGTTTACATGACATTTCAACTTGATAATTTATTGCATTAATCTGCATAAAATCAAACTTGTAAAGTGCATGTAAACAAATGGTCCTCCACGTTTTTGGCCCCCCATTGTCCACAAGGTACCATGACTTTTCCTGTTATTTGTGATTTACTGGAGAAGGATTTTTAGTTTTTACTCACATTTTTTACCCTCCAAAATATTTTAGAGCTTGGCATAACTAGAAAATGTATATTAATCATAAGCGTACCCATGGAACTATAAGATTTTATTAATTTACATAACTTTTCCAGGTCTACACATCCAGCCTGGTCTCATTGTTTATGTAGCTATTAGTTCGTAACATTTACAGGTAAAAAAACGTATGATTTGAAAATATCAACAACATCTAAAACGTAATTTTTTTTTACAAATGAACATATTTACAAATCTTTTATATCATAAAGATGCACTTTTACTATTTTATTGATACATTTTAGATCCCTTAACCCTATTCCCAAACTTAAACATAACCATTTTATAGAGAAAAAAATGATATATAAAATATAATAAACACAAATGTGCAGGAATAATAACAGTTATTATAACAATGTGCAGTTTTAATAACAATATATCATTAAAAATATATATATTTGAGCTGTTAATCCCACTCCCACCTCTAAACCTAACAATAACCATTTCTTAAAGATACACTACACTCTTAAAAATAAAGGTGCTTCACGATGCCACAGAAGAACCTTTTTGTCTAAATGGTTCCATAAAGAACCTTTAACATCTGAAGAACCTTTCTGTTTCACAAAAGGTTCTTTGTGGCGAAAGAAGGTTCTTCAGATTATAAAAAGATAAGAAGGAGATGGTTCTTTAAAGAACCTTTGACTGAATGCTTCTTTGTGGAACCAAAAATGGTTCTTCTATGGCATCGCTTGAAGAACCTTATGAAGCACCTTTATTTTCAAGAGTGTACCGCTCAAAAGTTTGGGATCAGAACAGTTTTTAATGTTTTTTACAGGAGTTTCTTCTGCTCATCAAGGCTGCATTTATTTGATCAGAAATGCGGGAACAAAAATAATATTGTGAAATATTATTATGATGTAAAATAACGTTTTTCTATTTTAATATTCATTCAAATGTAATTTATTCCTGTGATGTGCAGCTGTATTTTCAGCATCATTACTCCAGTCTTCAGTGTCACATGATCTTCAGAAATCAGTATAATATGCTGATTTATTATCAGAGCTGGAAACAGTTGCTGCTTAATATTTTTTTGGAACCTGTGATACTTTTTTTCAGGATTCTTTGATGAATAAAAAGTTAAAAAGAAGAGCATTTATTTAAAATAGAAATATTTCCTAACAATATACACTACCGTTCAAAAGTTTGGAGTCCATTTATATTCTTTTTTTTGAAAGAAATTAAAACTTTTATTCAGCGAGGATGTGTTAAATTGATAAGAAGTGATAGTAAAGATTTATATTGTTAGAAAAGATTTATATTTTGAATAAATGCTGTTCTTTTTAACTTTTTATTCATCAAGGAATCCTGAAAAAAGTATCGCAGTTTCCAAAAAAAAATAAAAATTCGGCTGATTGATAATTAAATTTAAAAAAAACTGTTGATAATTATATAAATCAGCATATTAGAATGATTTCTGAAGATCATGTGACACTTTATACTGGAGTAATGATGCTGGAAATTCAGCTTTGCATCACAGAAATAAATTATATTTTAAAGGATATTAAAATAGAAACCATTATTTTATATTGTAATAACATTTTGCAAGATTACTGTTTTTTCTGTTTTTTTGATCAAAGAAATGCAGCCTTGATGAGCAGAAGAGACTTCTTTATAACACATCAAGCCTTACTGATCCCAAACATTTGAACGGTAGAAAAACATGACAGACAAGTGCAACCACAATCATGTATTTATTGCAAAAGTAGTCCAAATGACGATGTGTTGCAGTCTCGATCCTCTGTGGTGATATGCAATAGTTATAGTGATGTACAGAACAAAATGTTAAATATTAACGGTGCAAAGACACACATTTCTCATTCAAACACACGTCACACAAAACACAGCATATCACAATCTGTGACAAAGCAGGCGAGAGCCATTGAGCGTTTGATATCACTGCCTCAAAACCATAAAGCTTCATGATTTTATGTTGGGTTTCTGGTGTATTTTATGGCATGACTGAGAAAACACTTTATGTGTTCCACTCCAAGCAAAATAAATATTACTTGAAAAGTAATGGTTAAACGATTATAGAAATGCTATTCATTCTAAGTTTGTAAAGTGTAGAATGAGAAAATGTTGTCATTTCATATGAAGTAAATGAGTAAAATGTTTAAATAAATGTGATGTGAAAACATAATGCCATTGATGTGACAACTGAATACAAAACAATCAAAACATCAATGCCACGATAGTAATCGTCATAAAGATTCATGCACATTTGTACATCTGTAAAGTGTTTTATACTTAAATAATTGGCGTTTCAGATGCTGTCAGTTCATCATTAGTGTACGTTTCAGCGTCTGTGCAAACGTAAGTGAATATATATTTGGTAGAACCACTCTTGAGATCATGAGACGAGATCACATTGAGACATCACACTTTTAAAATGAGGCTACCTCATATATCCAGATTTTCCTCTGGCATCTGGACCAGTTGCAAGCATGAGAGGTCTGTATTATCACACTGAGAGTTAATCAGCCAGTCACTGCAATGAAGAAGACATGATGGGCACGCATTATCAAATCAACAATAATGCGCCATGCATGCCACGTTCAGAGAACACATGACTGAGAAAACACTTTATGTGTTCCACTCCAAGCAAAATAAATATTACTTGAAAAGTAATGGTTAAACGATTATAGAAATGCTATTCATTCTAAGTTTGTAAAGTGTAGAATGAGAAAATGTTGTCATTGCATATGAAGTAAATGAGTAAAATGTTTAAATAAATGTGATGTGAAAACATAATGCCATTGATGTGACAACTGAATACAAAACAATCAAAACATCAATGCCACGATAGTAATCGTCATAAAGATTCATGCACATTTGTACATCTGTAAAGTGTTTTATACTTAAATAATTGGCGTTTCAGATGCTGTCAGTTCATCATTAGTGTACGTTTCAGCGTCTGTGCAAACGTAAGTGAATATATATTTGGTAGAACCACTCTTGAGATCATGAGACGAGATCACATTGAGACATCACACTTTTAAAATGAGGCTACCTCATATATCCAGATTTTCCTCTGGCATCTGGACCAGTTGCAAGCATGAGAGGTCTGTATTATCACACTGAGAGTTAATCAGCCAGTCACTGCAATGAAGAAGACATGATGGGCACGCATTATCAAATCAACAATAATGCGCCATGCATGCCACGTTCAGAGAACATAGCGAGTTCTGACACTGTCCACTGATTAGAAAAAATGAGTGCTTTACATACTATTTGATCATCATATATCGATCCTATATTCATTTTTTACCTTTGTACAGTCTATTATTCTCTCAGATTCACTTGCATCATTGCACTGCCTCCAGCATTGTGTTATATAGCAGTGGAGAACAGTTGATTACAGGCTGCAAAATGTGCTGATCCACAGACATCACGCTACAGGAATGCAGCTTCACTAGGGCCCTATGAAATCCTTTCTATTTATTCTGTTTTCTTCGGTTTTCATTTTTTCTGGTCTCTGTTTAAATGGTTAAATTAAATTTGATTCAAATCAATCAAAAAGCATGTCCAATTAACTGCAATCATTTCAAATTCTACTTTTTGATTTATTCGTCCAAAATTTGCCACTTTCCGTATCATTCCGCATTATTCAGTACATTCCATTTTTATGACTGGGTTCCACGATTCTGTCCAAGTTGTCCACATTGCGGACATCATAGGGCCCTAGTTTACAAGGAATTGCTAAATGATTTGATAGATAATGTTGATTTAATGAACTTTTGTGTATTAGGCATTAAACGTCAAATATATCTTTGACAGCAGTTGTAGTTCCTGCTGGAAGCATCAGCCATCGATGATTTTAATTAAACCTCCACAAACCAGTAATGCTGCATATGCTTAATGACTTCGCCCATGTACTGCAAATTGGTGCTGTTCATATCAGTCATATGTTTAGTTTGAACCGTCATTGTGGGCAGCAGGTTTGTGGTCAGCTTCCTTCATGAGCTAGACATGCGTCTATTAAAGTGACTGTTCCTGAGGAAATCCTCTGTCCTAAAGCTAAACCCAACTAGATTCCAGAGCCCACTTTCCTCCGTCTCTGTCTCTCACACACTGCTTTATAGCCTGAGGGACACTAGCGGCATCTGGCATGAGCTAACATGGAGCAAGCGAGAGTCAATCCACTTGTAGATGACCCATATCAAGTGCGGCACATATCAGACTGCTGGAGAAGCTTTTTATTCGGCCTGTTTGTGAAGCGTGATCTGCTCCAAACATGGATCGGGTGCATGTTACTAGATGATTGCAAACTCTCTTTGTTCATTGAGATCTCATTTGTCAAGGCAGAGAGCTGAGAGGGTATTAGTTAGTTAGCAAATATTGACATGCCACTTTGGTTGGGTAACTATCAACTGAAATCAGCAAATCAATGCTCCTAATAGCTGCTCATTACGCACTTGATGCATTTTCAGTGTTCGCGTCAGCTTTGCAAGTCAATGCAGGCAAGAACTATTACTTGACCAGCGCCCGATGCGTTTTCATGCCTGCTGCTGTGTTTAAAGAAGCCTTCTCTAGCGTTGCATGTGGAAATCTTTCAGTCGTTTAGGTGACCGTTTCGCTTGAACGAGACGATGCTTAAATGTCTAGAGTGTGTCTGACTGAAATTAATGGCAGTTTTTGCTGTCAGACATGTAATTAAGCTAACGCAGTGACCTTTCATCCTGGTTTCTTTTGTGACTCGCGTGCTTGTGCGATGGAAATCACAAAGACTCCAGCGAAAGCCCATTTTCTCTACACGTCGTATGTAGCACTCGCACAAAGTCGGGAGAGGACCTTTATTTAGACACCAGATCTTCCTAGATAAATAAAGACAGTGTTAATGGAAGAGGGTCGAGTCGGATGCGTGTCAGGGGTTTGCCCAGATAAATCATTAGATGGAAGGTTATTGGAAATGCAGGGAGATAAAAGACTGAAGAAGCCAGTAATTGCCTTAAAGATCAGACTACAAAGCATTAGCCCGGCTTTTACAAGGCCAGTCGGCAACAAAAGAGTCGTAATTTATGAGCTCAGCGTAAAAGAATAGCATAATTGCATTAAAAATTAATGCTAATGAGGTCTAAAATGGGGAAGGTGGTTATTATGAAAGTTTGTATTCATCTTCTTTGGCCTGAATGATGGCTAGTGGCTTGATTAATGGCTTAATTTCTATCAATTAGGCGTGCCAGAAATAAATAAATAAATCTATCCACAGAGCCGGGGCTAAATTGAGGATTGAATTACATATCGTAGCCCGATGCGGAGATGGAGGCCGGATTCCCAATGGTTTACCGTAAAGGGAATGTTCTTGTGTGCTTAACAATTAGTTCAACTTTTTGCGCACAAATATGTTGATGCTTGTATTTCATGTAATGCACAGAATGTGGATAAATATCAGTGGTTTTCAACCAGTAGGGGGCCTCAAGTCGACTTGCAATAATTAAAAATCATACAAAACAAGGATTAAAATAAGCTAGAACAACTAAAAACAAGAAATCTGTTATGGTAAGCTCATCTGTGCCAGTGCATGTGAGAGGTCTGCAGGTTTTTCCATGTATTGTAGTGTTTTCTTTGTTTTCTTCTCACACTCGTCTCATTCTCAATCAGTGCAGTGCCATCATTAGGTCTTGTTTGGCTTGCTCATGACATTCAAAAGCACCTTTGAATCTGCGTCGTTTGAGACCGACCACCTGATGATGGGCAGCTACTGCTTTAATTATTCCATCAGTGATGATAGCCATTGTAATTATGCTCATGGAAGTAAGGCATTCAATTATGGGAATTAATCAGGCACTGTGAGTTTAGCATTCACGTTCCTCTGGTATCCTTGAATGTGGTGCTGCCGCTTTCCTGCAGTGCCTTGAGTTGTTGAACATCGCCCTCTTGTGATTCTCTGTTGCAACATGTACAGCGCACAGTCCTGCCTGCTGGAGAGGATCTTTCCTTGGATTTGAACACACTTGTAAGTAGAGAAGCAGCTATTAAGAGCGTTTCATGATGCTGGACTTCTCGTGTCTGTTGTTCTTTTTCACAAATGTTAATATCTTGGTTTCTTCACAAATTTATTCACATCTAAATATGCATTCATTCATGTTTGATAAAAGCAGAGTCCGTTTAGTCCTTTAGGATGGCAGGGAAAGACAGCACTTCACATGAGCAGAATCCATCATCTCTCTCTCTCTCTGTCTGTCTATGGAGAGGACTGCTATAAGGCTTGTGTAATGCGGCGACAATGGACTCTAAATTAATTTTGTGGATAATGTGTCAATATTAAATGTCAACTTTGACCTGGCCTTGTGCTGATCGTGTCTGGCAGAGATGTCTCTCCGACAGCGCTATCGATTTTCTGCTATCTGCTCGGCACGGGCCCCTATCTCAAAAGTCCATTATTTTTGATTTTCCAATGAAATGCATATCTTTCCTCACTGACATCTGACAAACAGCATATGGAAGTCATTTTATCTACCAATAATGTGTTTGTCAAAAAGTATGAGGCATTAATGGAATTCCGGGCCAAGGATAGGTTGTCACTGATGTATCTGGGTGGGCCTGTGTGTTTGTGTCTGTGTATCAGTCATTAAGATGTTCAGTACACACACACACACACACACAGGAGGAGTAATAAGTGTGTGATTGAGAGCCAGTGGACTGCTGTCATCTTAAGGACGGTCTGTAGGCTCCTAGAGGATATTGCGCCTCCGTTTTGCCTCATGCTCAAGTATGTGTATTTTTGAGAAGGCAAACTGTTGTCACTATGTATGGACACATGCCTGAAATAGTTTGGGCTTATTTTATTGCAAATTTGTTTCTCAGAGCAGCTGTGTTGTGACGTCATCAGTTTGCACTGACACACGTTTGTGTTTTTATGGTGTGTATGTGTGTGTGTACAGGTTTATATATTCTGGTGGGGACTTAAACCTGAATACACACAGACTCATGGGGACTCGTCTCACGGAGGGGGCCTAAATTGAGGTCCCCACGGGTAAACAAACTAATAAATCAAAAGGTTTAGGTGTAGGGTTGGTGTCGGGCAATAGAAAATACAGTCTGTACAGTAGAAAAAACATTACACCTATGGAGAGTCCCCACAAGGATAGCAAACCAGACTCTCTGTGTGTGTGTGTGTGTGTGTGTGTGTGCGTGCAAACACTTACAGTGTCAAATCAATGCCTATATGTATGTTACTTGAATGAAGCTAGATATTCATTAGAATGAGTGTTTTGCTTTTCTTTGTAGAAAAATTGTAAAAATTTTCAACTGTTTGCCAGGAAAGAATGACAGTGCTACAGTGTTTAAGTTATGTTTATAAGCCTTATAAGACAAACACTAAAAGCTGTCTCTCTGTGTGTGTGTGTGTGTGTGTGTGTGTGTGTGTGTGTGTGTGTGTGTGTGTGTGTGTGTGTGAGAGAGAGAGAGAGAGAGAGAGA
>NW_015505432.1:1014582-1018357 GCF_001515645.1 Sinocyclocheilus grahami
AATAGAGAGAGAGAGCATGCTTCCTACCTAATATTGTTTGCTTCTGAGCATTTTCATGCATATGTGTGGAGAGAGATTGAATTGTGGGTGAATTTGAGTATCAGTAATACATTGTGTTTTATGTTTAAGGATGTTTTAAATTAGCAGGATCACACAAACTGTTCTGAATAACAGCACAGCTGTGGCTGTAGGTAATCACAGCTTATAGTTCAGTAAACAAGAAGTTAATATGGAGTAACTTAAATATTAGACACAATATAGCCAGTTGCTCTATTTATTTATGGAAGTAGTACCAAACAATATCACATTAGGTCTTTATTTTCCTGAAGGAATGTGTAGAGTGAGAGAAGTATGCATATGAAATAATAGAAGATCCGTTTACCCTGAAGAACCTTAGGATTGATTATTTTTTTCTTGAAATCTCCTTGAAATTCTGTCTCTCCTTATAATTGTGTATTTGTAGACGGTTAGTCGAATAATTTGACGTACTTGCAAAGTTAGGTACAGTCAGTAGAATGTGGAATATCAAAATAAAACGTTACCTTCTAAACAACTATCAGCAATAGTTGAAGTCACAGTATGTGTTAGTGTCCATATTAATATGCTCAACCACCAGAGGCCGATAGCTTGACTAAAAATGACCAGGTGTTGTGTGTATCAGTCCAACCCAAAATCATTAGCATATGTATCTCCTGATATGATTATTAGGAGAAACTGAATACAATATACAGCAGATACCGGAATAAGACCCTGCTACTATATTGCATTCAAATTTGAGGTTGTGTACAATGCATCATTTTACTCAGAACTATGCCATAAATACTTGGAGAAACATGCATCACATCTTCAAGCCAAATCACAATGCTGGCTGTTTCCTGAGTGTGTCACGGTTCATGGGTCCGGACGGTCTTTCTGCGTCTTGTCATACAGCCGTAAAGCAAGAAGAAGACGCGAACAGACAGTTCGGACATTGTGGTGGATCAGAGGTAAATAACGACATAAATACTGTTCAGTTTCTTGCACAGACCGATCGTTTCGTGTCTTTACACATCAATGTATCGTCATGAGCCGCAGGGTTTAATTTGGTTTTGTTTGTGTATGTTTTTTTGACTCTCAAAGCCATGATTCCCATTCACCTCCATTATAAGACTGACAGACTGCAAAAGTTTGTGTTAAACATCTTCGTTTGTGTTCTACTGAAGAAACAAAGTCACCTACATCTTGGATGCCCTGGGGGTAAGCAGACAAACATCACATTTTCATTTTTGGCTGAACTATCCCTTTAAGTCCGAACTACTTCAAACTATAGAGGACACTTAACACAACATAGGCTTCATCAAACCAGTCATTTTTTTATTTTCTTTCTAGATTCTTTTCTCTTTTTTTCCCTGCTACTGTGTACTGTGTATTCTTGCTTGTTTGGACCGTATGCTGTTGTTTTCCTGGAGACATACAGACATAGACAGGGAATGGGATCGGGACACAACCGGCATCCCATGAGCACAGCTGCTTCAATGTGTCATGTGCACTACAGACTCAACAGTGTCCAGTAGATTGACGCTGTTATTCGCTAAGAGATGAATCCATCAGAATGATGTTTTTTTTTGTTTCTGTGGTTTGTGACCGTCTGACCTGCCCCGCTGACCTCTCGCCGCTCTGTTTTTTGTTCCTCTAGAGGAAATGTCTCTCGCCGAGCAGGTGAGGAGGATAAAGGATATCGAGGCCATTGAGAGCGACTCCTTTGTTCCTCAGGCTTTCAAATCATCTTGGGATGCCACCAAGGTACATCTCTGGCTCTCTCCCTCTCTATTCTCTTTGCCTTCCTTCTCATATATAGATATATTCTTTTATTTGATTTCTTTTCGCCGGATTACTCTCCGCTTGTCTGCAAATGAAATGATTGCCATTAAATTCCGTTTGGTCTGTGGCACCTGTCCACTTGTGCTCGGGCTCTTGAAAAGCGTCTGCCCGTCGGTGGGCTGTGAGCATTACTGAATCCGGCCCACCGCGCAAATCAGATTACTAACAAATGCGCACAGATCTCTGTGGTCTGAGACAAAAGGTGACAGCTGAAATGAGTCTGTACTGATGCTAGACCAGCACTTAACATTACTCTGAATGATGTACGAACAGCAATAAAAGCATACATGGAGGACATTCTTTGGGCAAACACAAATACATACATTCATGCACATTTGATTTTTCAATAATTTCCATTCCATGTAGCTCAGATAAAACCTCACTGAACAGAGTATGGCCTTGACGTTGAACACAGGAGTCTGCTTAGCTCGGATATAGATGTTATAAAGGACACGAGTGAGCACTGTTATGATTATACTGCCATCAGTTTGTGTATAGAATGGCACCCAACATCTCTCGCATTGAACTCACCTACAGATAAGTGTTTGCTCAACTTTACTATGGTTCAAGAATGAGTCATTATCAGATGCAAACCTTCCACCTTTAAACTGCACCCACTAATTCCAGTTAAATGGGTCAAGCAAATTTAACTTGATCTCTTGAGATAAAATAGTTCACTGAACTCATTTCCTTCCAGTCCAAAAAGAGCCTTATTCAAATCTGAAGCAAGGTGCAAAAATATCTCAGTGTCTGCAACTTACTAATGTCACACAGATGAAGATCTTTGCAAAAAAAAACAGCAGCAAAAAGTCTATTTTAATAAATGGCATAGTTTACCCATAAATGAAAATTCACGTCGCTCCAAACCTGTATGCGTTTCCCTCTTCTCTCTTCTCTCTTGGTAAGCAAACGGTTTCGGTTTCTCTAAATATCTTCTTTTATGTTCCGCAGTAGAAAGCAAAGTTGTACATATTTTGAACAACATGAGAGAGTTTTCTTTTTTGGCTGAACTATCCCTTTAATTCTAACCCAGTCCTGGAAGGTTAATGAAGGTTAACCTCAAACAAGCTAATCACGGTGTTCAGAATTATTTGCAAATTACAGGTGGGTTTACTATGGGTTTAATTATGGTTGAAACTTAAGGGGTCTAAATTATGACTATTTTTGGCACCAAAGAAGAGTGGATCTCAGGAGAATAAGATACGATGGTGAAGAAGTTAAGGAATGAGGCATTTCTCTTTAATTAAACAACTTATCATGCAAAGTGGGAGTGGATTTGAATATTATGAATAAGAGAAATGTCTGGAATGATGGAAAGATCAAAGCTCGGTGTGATTTCTTAAGGTTTTTGTAAATACCATAACACTTTATGTGTAGGTGACTGAAGCTTCAGAGATCAAGAACGAGGCAGAGACTATAAAGGAGGAAGTCACCCTTTTGCCCGGCTCCATCATGTACACTGACAGCAACACCCTGGCTCACCCTAACGTGAGACTGTTGATTCATTATTTGTACCCAGACGTGAGCTATATCTGACAAAACCTTCTAAAACCTTGTTTTGGGAACATCTCCATTTGTAAAAACACTGTAAAAATGAATTATATTTAATTGTAAAAATGCTGAACATGTTATGAATTTTTATAAATTTATTTATTGATTCATTGATTGAAAATGAAAAATGTATTTATGGTTACGGTTTACGGAAGTTTGTGGTTCGGGTTAGGGAATAGAATATAAAGGTTGTACCGTCTAAAAATGTCTGTGTAGAGTCCTCATAAAACACAAAAACCCAAGGGGTGTTTGTGTGTGTGTGTGTGTGTGTGTGTACCTACTTAACCATATTTTGGGGACAAATTTGTACCCAAAAGTGAGCAAACCTGACAAAATCGCCAAAAACCTCGATTTGGGGATGTCC
>NW_015505432.1:1019202-1027850 GCF_001515645.1 Sinocyclocheilus grahami
TGTGTGTGTGTGTGTGTGTGTGTACCTACTTAACCATATTTTGGGGACAAATTTGTACCCAAAAGTGAGCAAAACCTGACAAAATCACCAAAAACCTCGATTTGGGGACGTCCTCATTTGTAAAACTGGTATAAAAATAAAGTAAACAAAGTTTTTTTGAAATTGTAAAAATTCAGAAAGTATTCTGTGAGGGGTAGGGGTGGGTTTAGGTTAAAAAGTGTATAACTATCTGTATATAAAAACAATAGACGTCTATGTAATGTGCCCATTTAGATAGCTAAGTAAACGTGTGTGTGTGTGTGTGTGTGTGTGTGTTAAAATCAGAAGGTAATCTCTCCGCCTCATGAACCTCTCCAATTCTTTCAAAGAAGAAAAATATATATATTACTCACAACATACATTAAATAAGACTTTGGTGTCGCAGGCCCCAGCATCCAAAGTTACACATAAGCTTCCCAAAAGGCCTCTGATCAATAATTCTCCTCTTCCAAGACATATTTCCCCCCACCCTTGTAGAAATTGCCTATTTCTGAAGCTGCGTTTCTTGACAAACCACTCAGGGCCCTTCTTATGCACCCTCAGTAATATTGGCAGACAGAATTTCCTACGAAAGCGCGCTCCATCTCTCTCACTCGGCAAACTGGGTTACGTGTGACTGATGCAGATGAGCTCGACAGGCTGATCTATTGCAGCAATATGCCCAAGGCGAGAGAGCCCTGATCACCAGTAATGATTCAATCATTTAGCCACCACCACTTACTGTATCTACTGTAATTTCAAACTCGTTAGCTGCGCTTCGCTAGGTGTGTTAAGAGTCAGAGGAGGCTCGTTGTTGTGTTGTGGAATCGCCTACAAAAAGAAAAGGCAAGGGGAAGCGGGCGACATACACCCTCAGTCTATTAGCGCTACATGTGCACATGTTTCCCAGGCAAACAGAGCCCAAACGAACACTACGGGCGGACCCTAACCCGATGTAAATGACACACTTATAATGCGCACGCGGCGGGATGGAAGCGATCAGTCTTTCCAAAGCCTAGATTTGATTTGGTGCCTCTCGTGTTTTTTGGATGAAGGAAATGAGTGATGAGTGTTGGAGAAGAATCCGGAACTTCCCAACTTAAGGAACTCATAAGCACAACTAATGTGGGAATCACTCAAATTCTCCCTTTATGCTGACACCCGAATCAAGCGCGCGTATTACCCTGTCTGATGTGTTTATGATGCAATACCATTTACACTTGCTCCAAATCTAATCGCAGCTGTGATTGTCCTATATTAAGCCAGCCCAGACAATTACAGTGCAGGCTTGGAATCCATTAGAAACCAATAGGAAAGCTTTGTTTCAAAAGGGTTACTTACGTTTCAGATCTATAGCATCAGGCCGTTAGTAGACCTCGGCCAAATCCAGGCTTCTTCGTGCCTCTGAGTGGAGTAAACAATTAGGGAAATTGAAATGGCGCACATGCAGACAGTCACAGATTTCCTGCTGTGGGCGCAGATTATCTGATCTCAATAAGATCTCGCTTCTCTCTGTAGGAGGACTCTGTAACATTCACTTGTACTGCACAGAAAGGGATCACAGTGTTTACTGTAATAATATCCAATGCATTATGCATTCTAATCCAATATACTGGTTTTTCAGTTCTTAAAAAAAACACATCCTCAGTATACTTCAATCATTGCATTTGTCTTCAGCATATTCTCTTAAATAACTAAGAATCATAGCAAAATAAATTGAACTGAACTGATTCAGATTTCATCATTTAGTAAAGAAAGAAAAATTATTTTATGAAGTGGTTTTAGAGCAAATATGTATCATCCCATCTAATCATAAGAGCACTGACAAATTCAGGTTGTCTGTTGTTCTGCCTAATGAAGACATCAGTTTTACAACCTACCCTGTGTGTGTGTGTGTGTGTGTGTGTGCGTGTGCGTGTGTGTAAGAGTGTGCGTGTGTGTAAGAGTGTGGGTGAGTGTGTGACCAAAACTGACAGACATGTATTTCCTGTATTCACATTAAAATAATCCATTGTACACCCGTGAAAGAATATTAGGGAATAAAAAACAGCAACACTTTATCTTAAAGAACACATTCACTATTAACTAGTTGCTTACTAGCAAGCGTTTTACTAGCATAATGGCTGTTTATCAGTACCTATAAAGCAAATATGAGTGCCTTATTCTGCCTGACCATAGTTTAGATCACTAACTACTAGAACAACTACCACAATTACTATTAATAAGCAGCACATTTGGAGTTTATTGAGGGAACATCCATTTGTTTTAGAATATAGTCTCACCAGTAATAACCTTTTTTTTATTTTTTTTATCAGTCACACTTTAGTTTGGGGACCAATTCTCATTATTAACTCTTGTCTTTTGCCTCAATTTTAATCCTAATTTGCTGCTTATTAATAGTTAGTAAGGTAGTTGTTAAGTTTAGGTATGGTGTGGATTAAGGAATCTAAAATATGGTCATGCAGAATAAGATGTTAATATGTGCTTTATTAGCACTATTAAACAGCCAATATGCATGCTAATACGCAACTAGTTAAACTAAATTGTTACTGAAAAATTGTACATAATATTTTTATATTGATGTGAATTGGTTGTCAATTGTTGTTGTTTTTGTTTTTTGACTCCTTGTGCAAACAAAAATATCACTGGATTACAATTAATGGCAAAATTAATGTTTGGAAATATAAACTGATATTTCCTACTGACACACTACAGCAAAAGATAGAAATAATGGACTTAAAACCATTTTTTTGTTGGTGGAAATACTAGTGGCCTAAGACTTCTGCACAGTGGTGTGTATATATAGAATCTAGTCATGCAGAATAAGGCATTAGTGTGTGTTTTATAAGCACCAGTAAATAGTCAATATATTAGTAATGTGCATGCTAATAAATACAGTTAATAGTGGATATTTTTCCTAATTGAAATTGTTAAAAAAAAAAAAACTACAATATATTAAAACAAAATTTTCATTCCTGTCAAAAGAAACTCTGAGAAAAAAAAAGAAAGCGTTTTTCATTCTCTCACCTCTCTGCGGATGTTTGGCACAGTGAGTTTCGGCTGTTCCTGTAGTGATGCTCTATGATGGACACAGACGTAAAGTTCTTTGGAAGTTCATTGTAATTTAACAGTCTGAATGAATTGAAGTTAACTGGCTCTCTCGCTCTCCTGCCGCTCTTCGTGGATGCAGAGGAGGCAGAGAGCGTGTGGTTGAACAGACTGATCTCTCTGCGTCAGGAGAGGCTCATGGGGAGTCCAGTGTCCTGACCAGATCCAGCTTCCTCAGACCTCCAAACCCGTGTGCATGAGGATTTACTGAGTTTAGCCTCTAATTCCAGCAGCTCTCAAAAGGAGCCAGTGCTCCACCTGCTGGTTTCTATGAGAAATCTGATCCCGAATTAAATTTCAGCATGTGAGTATTCTGAATCTTTGATTTGACTTCATACTAACTGATAATGGTAGCATTACGGTTTTAGAAGTAATTTGCAAAATGTGTCTTTTTTTCAAGCTTGAGTAGACATCCTTCTCATCCACATGAATGATAATTGTATTTGGTGTGTGTTGGGTTTTGTTGTTGTTGTTTCCTTTTTCAAAATAAATGATCGATGATCAAACTTAGTAGTCATAAACTTTTTATAGTAAAGAATGGCTACGCGAAAATCTTTTGAGGAATCACTGTACAGTTTCTGTTTGTCATTTTTAATGTCTACAGTGTTTTCATAATCATTCTTTAGTAAGTGAGGTTGAGGAAGGTGAAGTGAGATGAACATTTCCTTGTCAGAGAGCCGAGAAAAGACAGCCATGAACTCATTACATGTTTTGGGGGGTTTTCATCACAAACAGCCTTCTTTATTAGTAATCAAGTCTACAGCAGACTACAAACAGATGTATTTTACCTCTCTTAAAAAGTATATTCAGGGCCATTTCTATATACATACAATTCATATAATACAGTTGAGGTGATTGCAGTTGCATTTGATTAGGATAACGATACATTGCAAAAAATGCTTTTCTTACTTAGAGTTTGTGTCTTGTTTCTAGTCCAAATATCTAAAAATGTAATTAAATCAAGAAGCATTTTCTAGACAAGTAAAAATTCTTGTCTTGTTTTCAGAAAAAATAAGTCAAAATTAAGTGAGTTTTTCCTTAAAACAAGCAAAATAATCTTGTTTTCTGTTTGAAATAAGATTATTTTGCTTACCTCTGTGTGGTAATATATATATATATATATTCTAACAAAACTAGACTCAGGAACTTTCACAGAAACAGAACACCATGCAATTAAACAATAAATCTACAAAACTGGAGAAGAGATCACGAAGCAAGGGCACAGAAGCCTTCCTCTCCCCTTTCCCTTTCCTTCTCCACCAGCTTCAGGTCACTCCAAGTCCACTCAGAATGGCAAAAGTACACTGAGACTGCTTATTTACCACATATAGTGTGTCTTGTTTTTCACTTTCATATTTAGTATCGTTTCAAACATCTCAGTGCAATTGGTAAAATGGTCTCAACTTCACAGCTGTTATGTATAGTATGATAAAAGTTCAAAATTGTCTCCTTCAGGGTCTCTGGAAAGAACAACTTTCTTCCTCCACTTAAGGTTTGACCCCTTGGGTCACAGGATACTGTCCAACCAAAATTTTACCAAATGTTTTACAACTTAGATTTGAAGATTTCGTTGTTCTGGTCTGGTTATTTAAGGGAAACTGGCAAAATAGTCATTGGGAATCTGTAAGCAGAAAAGCCAGCACACTGTTGTGTGAGTCTCTGGTTTTCTGCATTCAGAACTCTCACATGCTGCTGTGGGTCTCTCTGCTGTCAGGTGTGCATCTTTCACTCCCAGATTTATCTTTGAGCAATTGCTGTTATGTATTTGTCATTTCTGAATTGGCTTCTCGTTGTTTAATTATATACACTGAACAAAATTATAAACGCAACACTTTTGTTTTTGTCCCCATTTTTCATGAGCTGATCTCAAAGATCTAAGACTTTTTCTTTGTACACAAAAAGCCTATTTCTCTCAAATATTGTTCACAAATCTGTCTAAATCTGTGTTAGTGAGCACTTCTCCTTTGCCGAGATAATCCATCCACCTCACAGGTGTGGCATATCAAGATGCTGATTAGACAGCATGATTATTGCACAGGTGTGCCTTAGGCTGGCCACAATAAAAGGCCACTCTAAAATGTGCAGTTTTACTGTATTGGGGGGTCCGAAAACCAGTCAGTATCTGGTGTGACCACCATTTGCCTCACGCAGTGCAACACATCTCCTTCGCATAGAGTTGATCAGGTTGTTGATTGTGGCCTGTGGAATGTTGGTCCACTCCTCTTCAATGGCTGTGCGAAGTTGCTGGATATTGGCAGGAACTGGAACACGCTGTCTACTAGCATAATGGCTGTTTATCAGTACCTATAAAGCAAATATGAGTGCCTTATTCTGCCTGACCATAGTTTAGATCACTAACTACTAGAACAACTACCACAATTACTATTAATAAGCAGCACATTTGGAGTTTATTGAGGGAACATCCATTTGTTTTAGAATATAGTCTCACCAGTAATAACCTTTTTTTTATTTTTTTTATCAGTCACACTTTAGTTTGGGGACCAATTCTCATTATTAACTCTTGTCTTTTGCCTCAATTTTAATCCTAATTTGCTGCTTATTAATAGTTAGTAAGGTAGTTGTTAAGTTTAGGTATGGTGTGGATTAAGGAATCTAAAATATGGTCATGCAGAATAAGATGTTAATATGTGCTTTATTAGCACTATTAAACAGCCAATATGCATGCTAATACGCAACTAGTTAAACTAAATTGTTACTGAAAAATTGTACATAATATTTTTATATTGATGTGAATTGGTTGTCAATTGTTGTTGTTTTTGTTTTTTGACTCCTTGTGCAAACAAAAATATCACTGGATTACAATTAATGGCAAAATTAATGTTTGGAAATATAAACTGATATTTCCTACTGACACACTACAGCAAAAGATAGAAATAATGGACTTAAAACCATTTTTTTGTTGGTGGAAATACTAGTGGCCTAAGACTTCTGCACAGTGGTGTGTATATATAGAATCTAGTCATGCAGAATAAGGCATTAGTGTGTGTTTTATAAGCACCAGTAAATAGTCAATATATTAGTAATGTGCATGCTAATAAATACAGTTAATAGTGGATATTTTTCCTAATTGAAATTGTTAAAAAAAAAAAAACTACAATATATTAAAACAAAATTTTCATTCCTGTCAAAAGAAACTCTGAGAAAAAAAAAGAAAGCGTTTTTCATTCTCTCACCTCTCTGCGGATGTTTGGCACAGTGAGTTTCGGCTGTTCCTGTAGTGATGCTCTATGATGGACACAGACGTAAAGTTCTTTGGAAGTTCATTGTAATTTAACAGTCTGAATGAATTGAAGTTAACTGGCTCTCTCGCTCTCCTGCCGCTCTTCGTGGATGCAGAGGAGGCAGAGAGCGTGTGGTTGAACAGACTGATCACTCTGCGTCAGGAGAGGCTCATGGGGAGTCCAGTGTCCTGACCAGATCCAGCTTCCTCAGACCTCCAAACCCGTGTGCATGTGGATTTACTGAGTTTAGCCTCTAATTCCAGCAGCTCTCAAAAGGAGCCAGTGCTCCACCTGCTGGTTTCTATGAGAAATCTGATCCCGAATTAAATTTCAGCATGTGAGTATTCTGAATCTTTGATTTGACTTCATACTAACTGATAATGGTAGCATTACGGTTTTAGAAGTAATTTGCAAAATGTGTCTTTTTTTCAAGCTTGAGTAGACATCCTTCTCATCCACATGAATGATAATTGTATTTGGTGTGTGTTGGGTTTTGTTGTTGTTGTTTCCTTTTTCAAAATAAATGATCGATGATCAAACTTAGTAGTCATAAACTTTTTATAGTAAAGAATGGCTACGCGAAAATCTTTTGAGGAATCACTGTACAGTTTCTGTTTGTCATTTTTAATGTCTACAGTGTTTTCATAATCATTCTTTAGTAAGTGAGGTTGAGGAAGGTGAAGTGAGATGAACATTTCCTTGTCAGAGAGCCGAGAAAAGACAGCCATGAACTCATTACATGTTTTGGGGGGTTTTCATCACAAACAGCCTTCTTTATTAGTAATCAAGTCTACAGCAGACTACAAACAGATTTATTTTACCTCTCTTAAAAAGTATATTCAGGGCCATTTCTATATACATACAATTCATATAATACAGTTGAGGTGATTGCAGTTGCATTTGATTAGGATAACGATACATTGCAAAAAATGCTTTTCTTACTTAGAGTTTTTGTCTTGTTTCTAGTCCAAATATCTAAAAATGTAATTAAATCAAGAAGCATTTTCTAGACAAGTAAAAATTCTTGTCTTGTTTTCAGAAAAAATAAGTCAAAATTAAGTGAGTTTTTCCTTAAAACAAGCAAAATAATCTTGTTTTCTGTTTGAAATAAGATTATTTTGCTTACCTCTGTGTGGTTATATATATATATATATATTCTAACAAAACTAGACTCAGGAACTTTCACAGAAACAGAACACCATGCAATTAAACAATAAATCTACAAAACTGGAGAAGAGATCACGAAGCAAGGGAACAGAAGCCTTCCTCTCCCCTTTCCCTTTCCTTCTCCACCAGCTTCAGGTCACTCCAAGTCCACTCAGAATGGCAAAAGTACACTGAGACTGCTTATTTACCACATATAGTGTGTCTTGTTTTTCACTTTCATATTTAGTATCGTTTCAAACATCTCAGTGCAATTGGTAAAGTGGTCTCAACTTCACAGCTGTTATGTATAGTATGATAAAAGTTCAAAATTGTCTCCCTCAGGGTCTCTGGAAAGAACAACTTTCTTCCTCCACTTAAGGTTTGACCCCTTGGGTCACAGGATACTGTCCAACCAAAATTTTACCAAATGTTTTACAACTTAGATTTGAAGATTTCGTTGTTCTGGTCTGGTTATTTAAGGGAAACTGGCAAAATAGTCATTGGGAATCTGTAAGCAGAAAAGCCAGCACACTGTTGTGTGAGTCTCTGGTTTTCTGCATTCAGAACTCTCACATGCTGCTGTGGGTCTCTCTGCTGTCAGGTGTGCATCTTTCACTCCCAGATTTATCTTTGAGCAATTGCTGTTATGTATTTGTCATTTCTGAATTGGCTTCTCGTTGTTTAATTATATACACTGAACAAAATTATAAACGCAACACTTTTGTTTTTGTCCCCATTTTTCATGAGCTGATCTCAAAGATCTAAGACTTTTTCTTTGTACACAAAAAGCCTATTTCTCTCAAATATTGTTCACAAATCTGTCTAAATCTGTGTTAGTGAGCACTTCTCCTTTGCCGAGATAATCCATCCACCTCACAGGTGTGGCATATCAAGATGCTGATTAGACAGCATGATTATTGCACAGGTTAGCCACAATAAAAGGCCACTCTAAAATGTGCAGTTTTACTGTATTGAGGGGTCCGGGGGGGTCCGAAAACCAGTCAGTATCTGGTGTGACCACCATTTGCCTCACGCAGTGCAACACATCTCCTTCGCATAGAGTTGATCAGGTTGTTGATTGTGGCCTGTGGAATGTTGGTCCACTCCTCTTCAATGGCTGTGCGAAGTTGCTGG
>NW_015505432.1:1031113-1081309 GCF_001515645.1 Sinocyclocheilus grahami
CACCATTTGCCTTACGCAGTGCAACACATCTCCTTCGCATAGAGTTGATCAGGTTGTTGATTGTGGCCTGTGGAATGTTGGTCCACTCCTCTTCAATGGCTGTGCGAAGTTGCTGGATATTGGCAGGGACTGGGACACGCTGTCGTATACGCCGATCCAGAGCATCCCAAACATGCTCAATGGGTGACATGTCCGGTGAGTATGCTGGCCATGCAAGAACTGGGATGTTTTCAGCTTCCAGGAATTGTGTACAGATCCTTGCAACATGGGGCCGTGCATTATCATGCTGCAACATGAGGTGATGGTCGTGGATGAATGGCACAACAATGGGCCTCAGGATCTCGTCACGGTATCTCTGTGCATTCAAAATGCCATCAATAAAATGCACCCGTGTTCTTTGTCCATAACATACGCCTGCCCATACCATAACCCCACTGCCACCATGGGCCACTCGATCCACAATGTTAACATCAGCAAACCACTCACCCACACGACGCCATACACGCGGTCTGCCATCTGCCCTGTATAGTGAAAACCGGGATTCATCCGTGAAGAGAACACCTCTCCAAAGTGCCAGATGCCATCGAATGTGAGCATTTGCCCACTCAAGTCGGTTACGACGACGAACTGCAGTCAGGTCGAGACCCCGATGAGGATGACGAGCATGCAGATGAGCTTCCCTGAGATGGTTTCTGACAGTTTGTGCAGAAATTCTTTGGTTATGCAAACCGATTGTTGCAGCAGCTGTCCGGGTGGCTGGTCTCAGACGATCTTGGAGGTGAAGATGCTGGATGTGGAGGTCCTGGGCTGGTGTGGTTACACGTGGTCTGCGGTTGTGAGGCCGGTTGGATGTACTGCCAAATTCTCTGAAACGCCTTTGGAGACGGCTTATGGTAGAGAAATGAACATTCAATTCACGGGCAACAGCTCTGGTGGACATTCCTGCAGTCAGCATGCCAATTGCACGCTCCCTCAAAACTTGCGACATCTGTGGCATTGTGCTGTGTGATAAAACTGCACATTTTAGAGTGGCCTTTTATTGTGGCCAGCCTAAGGCACACCTGTGCAATAATCATGCTGTCTAATCAGCATCTTGATATGCCACACCTGTGAGGTGGATGGATTATCTCGGCAAAGGAGAAATGCTCACTAACACAGATTTAGACAGATTTGTGAACAATATTTGAGATAAATAGGCCTTTTGTGTACATAGAAAAAGTCTTAGATCTTTGAGTTCAGCTCATGAAAAATGTGGGCAAAAACAAAAGTGTTGCGTTTATAATTTTGTTCAGTGTACATTAGTGGAGTCTGAGGTTACATGGTCCAATGGGTAGGTTATGATCTTGTGCATGCATTTGTCACTGGCATGCTGTTGATTGTCAACATCTGCATCGCCAATCCATGTAACACAGTTCAGCAGTTACCATAGGGAATGTCATTCGACATAACGTTGAACATGACCGATAGAAAGGGAATGTCTCAGTTACTGATGTAACCCTCGTTCCCTGATTGAGGGAATTTTGTCCCTCCTTCACAACCTTGAACTACCCAATTTAATGGCCGGGACATCATCTCAGCTCCTCAGCACAAACCTGAATGAGTGGAGCACACCGACTGCTTTATATACCCATTGTTGCTCGTTCCCTGTGTTTTGTGCTGGACTCGTATTTTGTAGTTTCCATGTTTCCTTTTGTTCTGTGTTTAGTGTTTAGTCCCTGAGTGCCTTGTTTGTTGTCATGGTAATTAATCACTTAAACCTGTTGCCCTAGTGTTGAATGTAATGGTGTCATTTTGCTTGTGCTTGTGCTTGTGCTTCCCTTACGAAAAATAAGTTTATTCAAGTGTGCTATTGGTATACTTAGAAATAAGAAAGTATACTTTTAGTTTACTTTTTATGTACTTCTCAGAAATATACTTAAAATGACATTTAAGTATACTTGACTTATACTACTTATAGGCTAAATATATTTGAGCTATAATTGTGCTCCTAGAATCAGTGTTTTCATTGTTATACTGTAGGGGGCGCTAGTACACATATTCTGTACAGAATTTCATAAAAACACAAGTGAAGAAGAAACCGAAACAACAGATGCTTCCACGTGTATTCTAACACGACCATCAGACATAAAACAGCATCAAAACTGTGTAACGTTATGGAATAAAATGTCGACCCATGAAGAGGTAATAATGACTGTCAAGCTTTGGGGTGTTGTATATAAGTAACTCAGACGTTAACAAGCGCTAGATCAGTGGTTCTCAACCAGGGGGCCAGAGCCCACTAGGGGCCCTCGTCAGTTTAGTTATATAAACAACATTAAATTAAAATTGAAAATTAACTTAAAGATGTGCAAATTTAAACTGACTGATCATATTTTTGAGTTTATTTATTTGTATTACAAATATGGTAGAAGTACCAGAGATACATATCAGCTTAGGAGGGAGCTTTTATTCATAGTCTTGAATAAAGAGGCGCCTTGGAGGTCAAAAAGGTTAAAAACCACTATGCTAAATGTCAGTTTTCAGCTGTTTTGTTGTGGGATTACAACACTGATGTGATCACACTAAATGTTTACTTTGTTTCTAGTGTAAGCATCGCATTAGTGAGAAAGTCCTTCTATCAAAACACACAAAAACAAGGTGAGACTGTACAATTTGTCATTCAGCTTAGACAAGCTGCTAAAGACTGACTTCAGAGTTGACAAAGGAAATCAGTTATATGACGCCGATTTGAGCAAATGCAGTTTGGATTACATCCACAGAAAACTGTGAGAGGAAGGGACAGAATAAACGCTAACACATACACTGCCATGCAATGTGAATGTGTGGAATTACAAATGTCTGCCATGCAGGCCAGAAAAACAGGAATGGTGCATCATGTTGTGAAAAAAGGGGAAAGTATCAAAAGAGAATCTCAAAATTTGAGGGAGGATTTTTTTTTTTTTTTCTGAAACAAACTTTATTTAAAGGGGCATAACACACACAGTTTCACCCAATCTCATGTTAGTCTTGAGTACCTATAGAGTAGTACTGCATCCTTCATATCTCCAAAAAGTCTTTAGTTTTATCATATTTATAAAAGAATCAATAGAATAATTTTAGTTTTTCATTTTTTATAAATTTGCAAAGATGTTAAAAAACCGTTTTTTTGCTTTACCGTTATGGTTTATGGAGTGTAGATTGATGTGGAAAAAAAGTAATTTAAACCAGTTTAACATAAGGCAGCAACAACAAAATGTGGGGGGAAAATGAAGGGGTATGAATACTTTCGCAAGGCACTGTACATGGAAGATGCTGAAAGGCAAAATAATTGCATGCCATTCATTTAAGACTAATAGGAAGCTATATGCTTATGATTCTAAAGAAATCCCTCCCATAAAAGGAACCTTCATGTGTGCTATAAAAGTGGAAAATGGTGCACCCAGGCCAAATTTACGCATATTAGAGGAAAAGGAGAGCCACTATTGGGAAAGATACAGCCACCCAAGAGAAAGATACAGCCACACCATCGGTAAAACCATTGGTAGTTGCATCAAAGCCCAACAATGACATTAGGTTGGATTAGCATGGATATGAGGCAAATAAATCCATAATTCAGGGCCAATACCCAATTCCAACTTTAGACAAGCTCCTTCAAGGTATAAATGGATCTGTGTTTAATAAGCTTGATTTGAAGTGGGGTTACCATCAACTGGAGCTTGCATCACAATCCAGAGGCATCACAACATGTGCATAACAGTAGGCTACAGATCAAGACTGATTTTCAGAGTGTCATCAGCCAGCAAAATATATCAACATGAAGTTGCATCAGCGAAAATATATCAAAATACATCAACATGAAGTCGCATCAGTACACACAGGTACTTCAGGGGAATGCTGCCCGACAGCTGAAGGGGTCTATGCAGTGGTTAATGCCAGAGAATGCATCAGAAGTGTAAAGTTTTCTAGACTGCTAGGGATATATACAGCTAGTTCATATATGGGTAAAAATTTGACATAACACCACTTAAGACCATTTATGGCCTGCGAGTTAAGTGTGATTGGACAATTAGTCTTAAGAGCTACACTCATTGTGTTACCACAGTCACTCCATGCTAGCGCTCATGAGCTCATTTGGTCATGGTAGGTACCAAACAAAATCTTTGAATTAAAGTGCTGGCTTGCCATGGACAATGATGCAGAGAGGCATGTCAGATCGTGCCATGGATGCCAATTAGTGATGAGACCTGATAGGCCAGAGCCACTGAGAATAACACGTCTGCCCAAAGGCCCTTGGCAGGATCTAGACACTGATATACTAGCAACTGGAGAGTCTATACTAGTGGTAGTTGGTTATTACAGCCGCTATTATGAATATGCAATACTCAAATTCACTGCAGCTGATAAAATCATTGATGGCTTGATCGTCAGATCTGATTGTGGCCCACAGTTTGTGAGACAAATGGCATCCAGTATGTGAAAACAACCCCAAAATGGGCACAGGCAAATGGCGAGGTGGAGAGGCCATGGGTCCATATTGAAACACATACGAATAGCTCAGGCAGAAGGACTAGAGTGGAAGCAGGAGCTCCACATTTTCAAGAGGAAAATTAAGGGAAGCTGTCAGACTGTATCATGCCATGTATGACCAGATCATGATGCTGAGTATAAATGGTAGAGCAAAGCTTTACACTAATGACTACCGCTGAGCAAGAGCTTCAGAGCTTGAGATGGGACACCAAGTTCTGGTGAGACAAGTAAAAACAGACAAACTGAAAACTCCATTCAACCAAATTCCATATTGTGGAAGGGGAAATTTTGTGACCATCAAAGACCCAAGTGGAGCACAATATGACCAATATGATATGAGAAATATGAGAAATATTGGTCTCAGGACAACTAGAACTTGGCAAAATCAGGATGTGCTGTTCATGATAGCACCAAAAGCATGTTTAGTGTGAGGTGTGTGAAGAGTAAAGAAACAAATAGAGTTCAGTTGTCTCGTGTTTGATTTGTTTCAGTGTCTTTAGCTAGTTTTAAGACAAAACAGTGATGTAATGATTAATTTCTCCATATCTGTTCTCATTAAAAATGAACTCATTTACATATTGGATTTCCTTAGGGTGAGTAAATTTTCAGCAAACTTTCACTTTTGAAATTGGGAGAACTATTCCTTTAACAACTCTGTCCATCAATCAGCCATATTGTGGAAGGGGAAATTTTGTGACCATCAAAGACCCAAGTGGAGCACAATATGACCAATATGATATGAGAAATATGAGAAATATTGGTCTCAGGACAACTAGGACTTGGCAAAATCAGGATGTGCTGTTCATGATAGCACCAAAAGCATGTTTAGTGTGAGGTGTGGGAAGAGTAAAGAAACAAATAGAGTTCAGTTGTCTCGTGTTTGATTTGTTTCAGTGTCTTTAGCTAGTTTTAAGACAAAACAGTGATGTAATGATTAATTTCTCCATATCTGTTCTCATTAAAAATGAACTCATTTACATATTGGATTTCCTTAGGGTGAGTAAATTTTCAGCAAACTTTCACTTTTGAAATTGGGAGAACTATTCCTTTAACAACTCTGTCCATCAATCACACGAGTGACACGGCTGTGAAGACAAGATGTCAAGTAAGGCTATCCAAGGTTGTTCTGTGCCTGCATGTAGGCACCTCCAAAAACTGTGACCTGCCAGAACTAACACTAACGCTTAATTTTTAGAACCGTATACAATTATATGTAATTATCACGCTAGAACAGGCTGTTGCAACCAGACGGTGGTTGTATTTGTTAACGTCCCTCTAAGCGACAAGCTCTGAACCTTTCTCCATCTGTTCCAGCTGAGGAAAAAACAACAAACCTGTGAGACTACAGCTCCCAATGATGTTTGTCCGTTCCCTGCTCAACAGTTGTAACATTCACAAAGGTTTCCAGAGTAAGCGGGAATGCAATGTGCCTTTAGGCCTTCCTATCTATGGTTTGGACAGACATAGATCTGTGCAAATTGTAGGGTAAATGTATGTAATCTGCTATAGATTAGATGTCACCGCAACATTGCTGTGAAGACGAAAACAAATACTGTAAAGTTAGCTATTTTAAACATTTGATCACTTATGAACAAATCATTTTTAGTCAATGATCGTATCTCCACAAGCCGTTTAGATTTTATGTTTTTAAATGAAGCTTGACTAGATGACAGCTGCAGTGCAACAATTTTAAATGAAACATCTGAAACTGTTATAAAGGGTGTAGCTCTGTTTAATCACTTCTGCATTGTCTTTGAAATGTCATTCTTCCCTATCACTGAAACTAGATGTCACATGATGCTGACTTTGACAAGTTTAACTTTAAAATTAATGCAGCAATTAATAAAATCACACCTATAAAAAACTGGAAAATTACTGGCAAGCATAAAGCACCATGGAGAAACACAATAGCAGTGCCATGCATGAAAAGAAAATACAAAAAAGCAGAACTTACGTGACGGAAAACAAAGCTAGAAATCCATTATAACATCTACAAAGAATCTCTTAACACTTACAATAAGGGACTTCACACTGCTAGACAGACCTTCTTTTCAAATGTTATAAACAAGAACATCAGTAACACACGTACACTGCTCGCTGTTGTTGACAGGTTAATTAACCCTCCAAACTTGTTATCCAGTGAACTGTTTTCTACTCAGAAATGCAAAGAGTATACATCATTTTTCAGTGATAAAATGCACAGCATTAGAATGGCGATCAATAGGTCCTCTTTTAGCTCTGAAATAAGTCAGCCTCCACTACAGCAGCATAGGAGGATAGTTACTATGAATAACTTTGAGACAACTGACTGCAAAACTTTGTATGAAACACCTTAAAACGTCCTGTTGTCTGGACACTCCCACATCTTTTTTTTTTTTTTTAAATGTGTTTAGTTTTGTCATCCTGGACTGTGATCTTAACATCAGAAGCCTCATCAAAGCAATTACTAAATCAGTCTATTGCCATCTACAAAACATAGCACGAATCAGATCTTTTTGTGTCCACTAAAGAAGCTTATTCATGCATTCATTACCAGCAGGATAGATTATGGCAACTAATACAAAACTCTATTAGCAGCTAATATAAAACTCTGCTAAAAACTAGTGCATGCTGTTCACTTCCTAATATACATAAATACATTGGTTATCAGACAAAATACACATCTAGTATAACCAAATTACACTTATTTTCATATAACATCTCTACAGACATTTATCATACAATTTAGAAATTGAAATATTATTTTTTATTAATTAAATTAATAATGATGTTTATATAAATGCACTTGGATACTGTATATATGTATATGTCATACCTCAAACTTCTCTAATAAGCTCTACTGAAGTTTGGTCAGTGTGTGTCATGACGTTGCACGGTGTTCCCAAAGAACACATTATGTCAAGTGAAGTGAACATGCTTAGGGAATAGTGAGCAGTGAACACTCTTTAGGGACTCAATCTGACCGCAGCTCAGTTCATGGAGCGCTCTCCTAATGAGCCGGTGATCTGAATCAGGTGTGTTACAGAGAGACATACAAAATAGTGGGTTTGCACCATTTTTCATGGGTTGCAAAAAAAATTTAATAAAATCTTTATTAGGTGACTAAATTATATTTGTCACGAGTCACCAGTTTCCTTTTGGTTCAGAAACTATTATTTTGAAGTTTATTCCCTTCTTTTGTTTCCAGCTTTGCTCCTGTTTTTACTAGTTTCCATGGTTTTTTATTCTCCTGCTGTTTCTTGTTTACTTCCTTGTTTGGTCTTGTATTTATAGCCCTCGGTTTGGTTCATTAGTTTGTTGGTTATTGTCTTTGTTTGAACAAAGCTGTTGTGTTTCTGTTTCCTGTTAGATTGCTGTTTTCCACTTGGATTATAGTCTTGTTTATTTAAAGACGTTTCTTAGCAGTCGCTTCACTATTGTGAAAGATCCATCCACAAACAGTTATGAATATGAAATAAGTTATTGATTAATCTTCATGCTTAAATAATACTGAAATAAAATCTTCATGTTCATGCTAAGAATAGATTGACTATCTTAAAGTCAGATAATTCACTTATTTCATATTCTAATTTGTCATCATTTTGATAAATGTTTTTATTTGTCACACTTCTGACACGACTAGATCAGAAATTTGAATATGAATATGTAAGGTCAAAGAGCCCAAACAAATGGGATCACCAATCACTATTATGGTGACTTCAAAACAGTGGCACTATTTCTCTCAGTGGCACAGTTAAAGACAACTTTATAATGTGAATTCACAGTAAAACAAGAGCAATAAATGACTGTGAATGAACGCAGTAAATTACATTCTGCTTTCATTCACAGTCATTTGTAAGAAAATGACCAGCATGCATCGATTTCATAGTAAATTCCTGACTACAGTAATTTATTGTAAAATAATACTCTTTTTTTACAGTGTAGCTTACGTGTGTGCATTACCCAGATGACTTCCTGTGCAGCTTCTATCACACAGGAAACAAAAGGCAGTGGGCGAGGAGGAGGATCCCAACCCCCCAGAGCTCCCAGATCCATAGGGCATGCTGTAATGTCCTTCCCAGAGCCAAGACCTGACACCTGGGGCACGTTCAAGCTAAAACTGGTGTGCACCGTTTTGCTACAGTTTCCGGTTTGAACGACATGTTTCCTGGAAACGGTGTGCAACGGGGTTTGAGATGCGTTTTCTCTTGTTTGGTGGGTGTGTCAACCATGTCAGCCCAATCAGCAGCAACATGTATATAAACCCCGCGGTATTAAAGAGACAGCTTGCATTTAACATCCAAATAAATTCACAAGAGCAAGAATATTGTTTGCACATGTTTATTTTCATTAAAGGCAAAATAACTGAAATAATAAGAGCACAAGTATAGATCTGGAACTTCTTTAAGTCTGTCTAAATATCATTTAGTAATTGCAATGTCTTCTGGTCCATATCCTTTCCTCAGGAAGGTGTGCTAGACACTGATTAATGTAACATAAAAATACTATACATATTTATATATATATAAATATGTATATATAAATATATACATATTTATATATTTTGCTATTGTATTGTGGTGTGACACTTTCATAAACTTTTCTATACTGCCTTCTCAGCTGCCATAGTTGCAACTCTTGCGTCATCAGAGCAGTTCAACGCACCGTTTAAAAAACTATTTGCACCGTTTTTGTCGGTGCTGAACGCAGCCCTGGTCTTGCACAGCTTGATGGACACTCTGGCTCCACCCACTTCCTTGACCGTTCCTCCTCCGCTGGTCCAGTCCGGCTCCCTGGCTCCACCTCCTCCAGTCCTCCAGCTTCACCGGCACGACCAGCACAGTGGTCTTCTGTGTTTTTACTTTCATAACTATTATTATTTATGGAGTAACTATTTAATAACTCAGTAGATTAAACGGCTTCATCACAATGTATCATTCAGTGCGTAATGTTTATGATACATTAATGTATGATATATATATATATATATATATATATACAGAGCTGGGTATTAACTGATTACATGTAATATAGATTACATAATCAGATTCCTAAAATGAAGTACTTGTAATTAGATTAAATTACCTTTTCAAATACTCGGAATCAGACTACAGTTACTTTTTTTTGATTACATGATTACATATTGTTCACACAATAGCAATAAATTAGTCAAAATGTATTGATTTATTGATTCATTTTTTACATTTTCCTTTCTAAAATAGTCTTCCGTTTATTTACATTCAGAAAGTCTTCTAGTTTTGTGGATTTTCACACAAACACCAGTCATTAGTCGGGAGGCTACACAGCATTGGACCACTGGATTAACAGAAATCATTTCAGTCTTAAGAATAGTTTTCTCAGCATTTCAACATTTGCATTAACTACTGATGGACACATTCAGTTTTATTTGAATTATCACTCAGTGGGTTGCTCAACCATGTGTTTCTGTCTTTGGAAGGCTTTTATATTTCAAACACATTAAAATGCACAAAATCAGTTGTTTCTTATTTACATGTAGCAGGGATTCCCAGACTTTTTTTTTTTTGGTCAGCCGAACTTCTTTCAGGTAATATATTTACTTGACGTACCCCTGAGATTTTAAAATAAATATTTTAATAATTAAGTATCACATTTAAACATTGTTCATGGTTTTCTGATGTTGATTAATGGTCACATGACATGCAGGTAAATAAATACAATAAATAAAATAGTTTTATTTTGATTGATGTTATTTTAAAATAATTTATTTTAATTTGCCATATTTATGATTTAATTATTTGTTTTTCATTAAACTCACAAACCCCCTGCAATTCCTTTATGAACCCCAGTTTGGGAAACCTTGATAATGTAATGTTAAATGCACTTCATGTTGTCAATAGCAATGAATGGAATATATTTTATTTGCATTTTTATATCAATATGGTACAAAATTATCCTATTTAAATTAATGTGATAAATTAGTTAGGTCAAAAGTAATCTAAAAGTAGTTTGATTACATTACCTAAAATGTGTAACGTAATGGATTATGTTACTAACATACATTTTTGTCAGGTAATTTGGAATCAGTAACAGACTACAATTTGTATAGATATATATATATATATATATATAAATTCATTGTATAGTTTTATATAGTACGTTAGTTATATCGTGTATTTTAGGTTTAGAAGTTGACTGGGGTTCTGTCTCATTATTATAATATATTATTATTGTTATTATTATTAATATTATAATCATTAAATTATATTGTAACATATAGCTAGGTTCCAACAACAGTTGCACACACACATACAAGCTACTGACTTGTTTCACATCCATCTTTCGTGATCTGTTTCCTAACATGTCATTTGAATAATAAATGCAAATAATTCTAAAGTTTTCCAGGTGGAGATTTAAAGCGGTCATATGATGCGATTTCAATGTTTCCTTTCTCTTTGGAGTGTTACAAGCTCTTGGTGCATAAAGAAGATCTGTGGATCATCGGATCGGAGTCCAGCCCGGGGTCGTTACATGTCCTTCCGGACGCTCCTTCGTCGAAATCGCCGGCCGCGCCATTCTCAAGCCCCCGGCCTTCTGCTCCTGTAGGCTGCAGTGTGTGGAGCTGTGTTTCGTTGTGAAAGCGAAACTACTTTGTTTGGTCTTCCAAAAATGGACACGACTAGAAGATTTTAGCGACATCATATGACCCCTTTAATGTAAGGAACAAAGTTACCACTCTCGACATTATCTGGATGCTACACACATTATAGGCTACTGGGGGAAGGTTAAAGGGTTAGTTCACTCAAAAATGAAAAATAACCCATTAATTACTCACTCTCAAGTCATCCTAGGTTTATATGACTTTCTTCTTTCAGACGAATCCAGTCGGAGTTATATTAAACATTGTCTTTGATCTTTCAAGCTGTTTAATGGCACTGGAAGCAGCTCCAGAAGGATGACGTATGAGGTCAGCGCTGCGCATGCGCCGCTCAGAAGTGACGCACGTGGAAACGCAGCGGAGAGATCAAAACAAAACAACAGTCACTAATTAGAAGTACAAAACGAGGATTTGTAAAGAAGAATGTCCGAGGATTTCTATATAAGCCAAGAGGAGACTGGTTTTCCTTTGCTAAAGTAAGGATACTTTGCTTCCTTTGCTGCATAAAGCTTCTTGTAAGTGCATGGTGCTGTAGGCTGTTAACACTATTATTATTGACATGGACTCTGAACTGTACACTGTAATAATAACAGTAAATCTGATTGTATGATGGACATTACCATTATTATACCATTATTAATGAATTACCATTATTTACTTATTTATTTCTCTGTCTAAATTCCCCTTTAACAGACAAGCGTCGACTTTTCTGTTGAATGGCCCTACCCGGATAGGGAGTGTTTATAAAAAGGCTGTATACAGGCAGTACACAGATGAGTCTTACTCCACTGAGATACCTAAACCTGCCTGGCTCGGCTTCCTCGGACCCATTTTACGGGCTGAGGTCGGAGATGTCATAGAGGTGCAAATGAAGAACTTTGCCAGAAGGCCGTATTCGCTCCACCCTCACGGAGTTTTCTATGAGAAGAATTCAGAAGGTTGGATATACATTATCTCTCTATCAGTTCCTTTACTTTTTTCCCCCCTCCATCCCTATCCTTCTGTTCATTTTGCTGTCTTTTTATGTTTATCTTTGGATCACAACAGCAATTCAGCATTTCTTGACACACATCCCGTTAATCAATAACAGCAATAAACTATTAGCTTGCTGCAAAGTGTCAAAAAACAACTTTTTTCAGAGCAGTTCAAAGGGCAATCCACCAATTAGACGAGACAACATGAACCTTCAGAAAATAGCTACTTGAAGCAACCACTTTCGTAGCTCAAATTATTAATCTGTAATTATAAAATCTGCATATATATCAATTTAAAAAAAAAAGTTGTATGTTTGCATGTCTGTCTCTCATGAACGTCACATGCATATGTACACTGGAAAAAAAATAAGTAAAATTTACTTAATTTTCCTTTTGCAAGTTTTTGCACAAAGTTTGTCAAATTTAAGTATGGAATTAAGTAGAATCTACTTAACTAAGTTATGTAAAATTAGCAAAGGATATACGTAAATTCAACGTGGCCTGTTAAGAGTTGATGAGTAATTTCTACTTAATAATTCTTTGAAGTTTACTCTGCGATACTCAAGTACATTTCACTCAGTCACAGTTTGTAAACTTTACTCAGACAATGTGGCATTGAAAAAAAAAACATTGCTATTAAAGTATGTGGTTCACTTACTAACTTAAGCAGGTAGATGGCTTGTTGTCCTTTTTAAGATAATATGTTCACTCAGGATAGTTATTAAAGGGGTCATATGATGCTGCTAAAAATAACATTATTTTGTGTATTTGGTGTAATGAAATGTGTTTATGCGGTTTAAGGTTAAAAAACACATTATTTTCCACATACTGTACATTATTGTTTCTCTGAAACGCGTCGATATTTACAAAGCTCATCGTTCTGAAATGCGAGGTGTGCTGTGATTGGCCAGCTATCCAGTGCGTTGTGATTGGCCGACAAAAACATTAAAACCACGGAAATGTTACGCCCCTCACCATACTGTGATGCCCTGTCCGGCCGGAGCGACGAGACAAAAACATTAAAACCCATTATAAACCAGGCATTCGTTGCATCCAGTGGGGACATAATTACTGATTATAATGACTTATACTGTCTTTTTGGTTCAGTTGGAGGATTTCTCCAGTGCTGTCCCGCGAGCGTGAGGTCTGACTTTCCCGGAGAAGTGTCGCCTCTCTCGGCGTGTGTTCTGTGCAGTGAGCGGCAGAGAAGCACCACTCCGCAGCCGACTCCTCAATAAATGAGTACACAACAGCGTTTCCTAACACCTGTCGCTTACTGATTGTTTGGAATTATAAATATGAGTCTAAGTCAATATACTGCAGTATTTCCTCTCAATCAGTAGAAAATATGGTTAACACCCGGTCATGCATGAAAAAAATACCGTCATGTACCGTGAAACCGGTATAATTTTGAAAAATACCGTGATATAAATTTTTGATCATACCGCCCAGCACTAGTTGAAGTGTTCTGGAACAGTGTTATAAAAACAACTTAACCACTGATTTCTAGTGGTGTCCATTTTTGGAAGACCCAACAAAGTAGTTTCGCTTTCACAACGAAACACAGCGTCACACACGGCGGCCTACAGTGAGCAGAGGCGGCGGATTCGACGAAGGAGCGTCCAGAGGACTTGCGGCAACCACATGTGACGACCCCGGGCTGGACTCCGCATTGTCCACGGTGAAAGCCGTTTCACAACGAATCACAGCGCATTCACATCATGGTGGCAGCAACAATACTACAGCCAGAATAAAAGTTACGTCTTCTTTCTTTGCGTGAACATTTGGGCGCCGTTATGCAAATCTTCCCACACAGTGATGTAGACATGTGGGGGCGTGTTAGAACGAGTCATTTTAGGTAGGCGTGGCTGACTCTTAACTTTTATAAAGAACATCTCTTTGGATTTGAGACTTTAGTCTTTGCAACTTTACAGATCTTCTTTATGCACCAAGAGCTTGTAACACTCCAAAGAGAAAGTAAAAATTGAAATCGCATCATATGACCCCTTTAATCAAATGAACACAGAGACCTCAAGACTTTGTACACAATACACAATGACGGTAACAATCAGTGGATTGTGTTTGAGTATGAATGGGTCTTTTTGAGTAGAAAATGAACTCCAGATGTCACAAAACAGCAAGTTACTAAACCTAACAACAAAAGCAACCACAAACAGTGTAAATAGAAAAAGAAAACAGTGAAAAATGCAACCTTATTAAATATTCGTGCACCAGTGCATGATGGAAACAACAGGATATTTACTTAAAGAATCCTTATAAACATAACAAACCATTCCAAGTAAAATATACTTACAAGTTAAAACTTTAATTTCTACACACTTAAATTGAATACTAATATAGAATTTAGTCTCTTTATTTAATTCTCGCCTGAACTAAATGATTAAATGTTGAAATTACATTTGTTTTTCCGTAGTATTTACTTCACCACAAAATCATTTGTATCAGTGTACAGTACGATTGGATACACACACAAAATAAGATTTTTGTCTAAATTGGAATTTTATCCATTTCAATTGCATGCAAATTTTCCATCCATTTGGATTACATAGTTTTATCAGAAATTAATAAACTTAATGTGATTCATATTCAGTCATACGTAAATGAAACAGGTTCGATTTATGCAATAGTTCACAGCAAAGTCACCAGTGTTAAATAAACACTGCTCAGTGTTCATGTGTATCACCATGTACAGTTGAAGCAGTGTTTGGGTTAATGAGATAATTATGTGACGATTGAGGATTAGTGATGAACAGCTGCTGCTAACAAACAGAATCACTGAAGGAAAGAAAAACAACGAGAACAGAAAAAAGAGAATCAGAATCAGAAAAATCTTTTTTTGCCAAGTGTGATGACAAGTGACAAGACACAAGAACTACATTTGACTCACAGCCACAGCCTTAGATGAAATCAACTGAAATAAAAGAAGACATAAACTCTCTCAAGATCTCAGCAGAGGATGCATTACTAAACAGGGGTGTGTTTCCCAAAAGCAACTGTGGTCGCAAGTTCCATCGTTACCAATAGAGTTCAATAGAACTATGCTTAGCAAACAATGCTTTTTGGGAAACGCACCCCAGATTTACTTTATTTCTGTCAGATGTCTACAGAAGTTCTTATTGTGAATTACAGAGGTTTAGATGTTGATGATTTATTGAAAATGTTTCGTTTTAAATCACCATCAAGGAGATCAGTGTTTGCTTTGTATTGGGCTCTTGACTCTTGACTTTTTGATATTAGCTTTTATGTGGCTGTTATAACTGAATGTTTATAAGACACGTTTAATATAACAAAGAAATCCAAGACAAAAAATAAAATGCTGATGCTTATGTTTGATAACATAATCATAATCGTCTACTTGCCTGGTATAGCGTTTAATCTCTGATTATATGGGTGATGCATTATATTTGCGAAGTTTATTACAGTAGGATTGTAACTCTACAGCTTGAGATCCTACATAATTTTACAGACACACACAGACATCAAGAATCAACAATGGTTGACAATCAACAAAAGGCTTCATGTCGCAATGCATGCTGGGCACCTGTATAGTACAAGCAACCAATCAGCTGTGAGCAAAGTGACATATATCTGATGCAATAAAGCCACTCCCCCATGTCTCTCGCTTAAAATTAAAGCAGTTTACGGTGAATGAATTTTAGAGACAAAATAATTTTAGAGACAAAGTTGCTGCTGTGTTCACATTGTATGACAGATCGGCGACAGGAAGTTACACAATACTTGACTTTACAATAGGAAGAATCGCCGACAGCTGGCTGGTCCACAAACTACGTTTCACAACCAAACGCATGCGAGAAGTGATAAGGAAATAACACAAGATCAAGATACTTTTAATAACATTCACAGTCTCACATGAGAACTCTGAGAGACTGGAAATGTTATTAAAAGTATCCTCCATTTCTTGGGTCCAAATAGACCGAGACTTTCTCGGAACCGAAGCCATGCATGATATTGTGGTCTTTAACTCCTCCCTGAACTCCCCGCTGCCCTGTATCGTGCTCTCTCATTGGCTGTAGGTCATCGCCGATGTATTTTTCAGTCAGAACTCATTTCACACAGCAGGATTGTGAATCGCCGACAGCTCCAGATATTTAGCATGCCAAATATTTCACGGGCGTTGGCGATTCTCTCAGATCACGTCTTTGATAATTCACACTGCGTGATTGCCGCCGATTTCGGGCATTTGTCTATGATTTGGCCAAGCCGCAAGTGAAAATTGGGGCTAAAATCGTGCAGTGTGAACTTTCACTGTCATTTATATTAGATTTTTTGAGTTTTCAGATTTTTTTATGAGGTTAAGTTTAATTTTACAGTGTCTACTTCCTGCTTTATGGTGTCTACTTCCATCGCAGGCCAAGTTACTGAATAGGCATTATTGTGTAAACATGTGTTAGTCATGCTTGTGATACCAGTTCCACAACTATTTCCAAATCAGTGTAGCCTCCATAAAATCTGTTTGGACTTGAAAGAAAGGTTGTATATTCAATTTTATACTAAAAGAGCAAGGAAAATCCAGTTTTGATACATCGTGTTACTGTGTTTAAAGTCCTAGATTTGGTGCAATTTGTCAAATTTTTATATGACTCCTCTTTTGCTTTACTGGAATTCATTACTCTGTATATTAGGAGCATTGTATCCAGACGGCACCACTGGTCGTGATAAGAGAGATGATGCAGTGGCTCCAGGTGAGAGCTACACATACACCTGGCAGGTCAAACCAGAGTACGCTCCTACTGAAGCAGATGCCAGCTGTCTCACCTGGATTTACCATTCACATGGAGATGCACCAAAAGACATTGCATCAGGGCTTATAGGAGCTCTGCTCACCTGCAAGAAAGGTAAGGTCCACACACAAGCCCTAATAAACTGTTCACGTGTGGAATCCATTTCCAGTAGTTTACTATAGATTGTACAGTATCTCACAGTACCAACTACTTCTTAGCGTCAAGCACTAATTCCTCCTAATTTTGAATATTTTTTACACTTTCTTTCTCTTTTTAGGCACTCTGGACATTAGTCAAAAGCGCTCTGATGTGGATGAAGATTTCATTTTGATGTTCAGTGTGGTGGATGAGAACTTGAGCTGGTACTTGGAGGAGAATATTAAAATGTTCTGCTCTGATAAAGACGCAACAAACAAACTTAAGAATAACACAGATGAGGAGTTTAGAGAGTCCAACCTCATGCATTGTAAGTCCCAGGATGTCTCAATCTTTCGCTTAGAAAAATTGTGTTGTTGCTTCTTGTGTTCTGATGAGGAATGTTCGTTTTTATCATAGAAACTAAAAAAGTTTTATTTAAATCAGTTTAACCTTTTATATAATGCACTGTAAAAAAAAAAATCCTAATTTTTCCTAATCCTAATTTTACATAATTATCTATAAATTAACTTCTCGGCTGTTATTTTAAGTATTATGACATTAATGACAAATTAATTCACAATTTTTTATGCAGAAAAAAATACTGTTTTTTTATATAGTATTTTTCTGTTTTCTTCAATTATATACAGATGTATGTAAAATTACAAAAATAATCTGTAATTAATACAACAACAAAATGTTACATGATAAAAATGACTGATAGCAACAGCTGCCACTCATAAAACCCATACAATTAAATTAAAATCTCCTTATTTAAATAAGCTGAAAACACTGTTATTTTACAGGTATTTCTTTAATTATTATGATCAAAAACCTTCACTGTAAAATAAAATTAAATAAATAAATACAATGTCACATGACTGTCAGCAGCAGAACATGAAACATGAACAGATCTCTAGATCTCTGCATCTTCACTCGTTACAAACCAGTCTGACTTCATTTCTTTAAATAAGCTGAAAACACTGTTATTTTACAGGTATTTCTTTAATTATTATGATTAAAAACCTTCACTGTAATATAAAATTAAATAATTAAATAAATACAATGTCACATGACTGTCAGCAGCAGAACATGAAACGTGAAACATGACCAGAGCTCCGCATCTTCACTCATTACAAACTGCACTTGTCACTCAAAACCTCTTATTGAGAATTAACTTTTTATCATAGAAACTAAAAAAGTTTTATTTAAATCAGTTTAACCTTTTATATAATGCACTGTAAAAAAAAAATCCTAATTTTTCCTAATCCTAATTTTACATAATTATCTCAATTAACTTCTCGGCTGTTATTTTAAGTATTATAACATTAATTACAGACAAATTACAGTAATTCACAATTTTTTATGCAGAAAAAAATACAGTTTTTTTTATATAGTATTTTTCTGTTTTCTTCAATTATATACAGATGTATGTAAAATTACAAAAATAATCTGTAATTAATACAACAACAGAATGTTACATGATAAAAATGACTGATAGCAACAGCTGCCACTCATAAAACCCATACAATTAAAGTAAAATCTCCTTATTTAAATAAGCTGAAAACACTGTTATTTTACAGGTATTTCTTTAATTATTATGATTAAAAACCTTCACTGTAATATAAAATTAAATAATTAAATAAATACAATGTCACATGACTGTCAGCAGCAGAACATGAAACGTGAAACATGACCAGAGCTCCGCATCTTCACTCATTACAAACTGCACTTGTCACTCAAAACCTCTTATTGAGAATTAACTGAGGTTTAGATGTTGATGTTTTATTGAAAATAATAAAGTTTGAAGGCATTTGCTTCAGTTGGGATCTTGACCCTTGACTTTTTAACATCAGTTTTTCTCTTGCTGCTGTAACTGTTTTAAAAGCGCATTTGTTATAGCAAAAGTTGTGAGACAATCTGATCAGATAAAGTTGGTTATATGATGATTCAGTCATTGTGTCGTGGCCTGATTCACTGATCTCATCCAGCGTCTCATCTCTGAGTATATTAGCTGTTAGTTTTGCATTATTTGCAGCAGTCTCGTGATGTTATGATAGTCAGATATTCTTTTTTATTATTATACAGAAAGTGTTTTGGACTCTCACAAACATCAAAAATCAACGCATGAATCTCAACAAAGGAAAAGCTTTTTTGTGGCTTGTTTCATGATGTTCAGAGTTGATCTGTTTATCTGAAAGTTTTGTAATCTAAAATATGTTGATTGTCACCATTGTTGAGGTTCATATGCAGATTCTTGATGTCTGTGAGTCTACATGCTATTTCTGCATAATGACTTAAAAACATCAAAGCGGTACAAAAGTTTATGCAGTAGCATTCTAAGAACTAATGTGAGTTTTAATAATGTAATCTGAGATTAAACTCTGGATGAAACCAGTGAATCAAGCCACTACACAACTTCATCTGATCAGGTTTGCTCTCACACCTTTTACTATAACAAATGCGCTTTAAAACACACCGTTACAGCAATCAGAGAAAAGCTAGTGTTAAAAAGTCAAGGGTCAAGAGCCCAAACACTGATCTCCACAACGGCGACTTCAAACTTTATTATTTTCAATAAAACATCAACATCTAAACCTCAGTTAAATCTCAATAAGTGGTTTTAAATGAAATAAATAAAGTCAGGCTGGTTTGTAACGAGTGAAGATGCAGAGATCTAGAGATCTGTTCATGTTTCATGTTCTGTTGGGATTTAAAGGGTTTCTGTTGCCTGTGTTTTGTGGGTCACCGTTGTGCTGAAGAGCAGAGTCTGTGCTTCAGTGCAGGAGAAGACCCAGAAACACTGGTGTGATGCAGCGTGTGGCTTTATTTAAAGCCAGTAACTGTAGCTGCTGATGCAGTGATGGTTTCATTAGCTCATGCATGTGTGCTGTTGTTAACAAATGGTTTCACAACGATAATCCAGGAGATATCTATGAAGTAACAATGTTTTTCGCAAAACATTTAAGAAAAATTTTGACAAGTTATTATATTTTATCTTAGTTTTACATTTCTTTTGCCAGCCACTTCTGCCAGTCATTGACTGTTTTTTTAAAAAACAATATTTAACCATTATTTCCATTAATGGTAAACGTTTGGCACCCTTTGCTGCCATGCATTTCACCACTTTTTTACATTTATTTTTTTACAGTGTGTGGTTTACTCACATATACTATACACTTCTATTCAAAGCAGCTAACATTACACTGTAGCAGTCAAACAGTTTAAAAAGTGATTAATATAATTTTTTAATCTTTAGTATTGAAATTGTTAAATTTCACTGGGTTTGGTACTGACTACTGACATTTTGGTGTCATGATGGCTCACCATACTACTGGGAATCAAAACCATAGCTTTGGCAAATGCCATGCTCTATTGTTAGAGATACAGTAACGTCTGTAACCAAGGGCAATGTGATTTTTAGCAGATGACACATGACTGATTTTTTTGCATACTTTCATGGAAAGTACCTTGTTGTATCTGTTCCACTTTGGAACAAAGCCATTCAGAAAAGTTTAGTTTTCCTTCTGATATCCAAAGTTCTCTGCACTCTACAGGTGTTTGTGATCTTAATATCTAAGCCTGACATTTTATTGTTTAAATAAATAATAGACAAAATTATAATTTTCCTTGTATATATTAATATGTTTAGTTATAAAACTCGTGTCCTTTATTTCTCAGTGTCTCTCGTTCAGTTTGTTCTCATCTTTTCCCATTAGCAATCAATGGCTATGTTTATGGGAATTTGCCTGCACTGAAAGTGTGTGTCGGACGTCCCGTGTCTTGGCATCTCTTCGGCTTGTCTTTCCTACTTGTACTATTCTGCTGTCGATCCTGTTCGGGACACTAACTCTGGTTTATTTGGACCCATACAAGTGTGCAAGAAAGGTGTTTTTGATGGAAGTGGCCATCAGGTAACAAACTTACAAAGACCTACACAGACAATTTGGTACAAAATAGGGCAAAATTTTAAGTGAAAAGTTTTTTTTTCCTCAGGGTTGATTGTTTGAAGAATGCAGTCAACACTGCAGTTTGTAGACATGTCAAATTTATTTGTCTTTTCAGCATCAGTTTAAACAGAAAATCATATATGGATGTGCACGTATTGCATTTAATAGTTAACTATAAAAAATGATTTACTACAGACTGAATTGTTTTTACTATAGATTGTGCAAAAATGATGGAATGATTTTAATATTATGTTACATGAGACATTCCAAAAAACCCATTTTAATGGCCATGATACAGATTTTGAATGTGTTTGAAACTAGTTACTTTTTATATTAAAATAATTATGTTAAATAACAGTTTTATTTAATAGGTCTCACACACACAAAAAAAGATTTGTGCCTCTAATGCTTTAAAAAAAAATCATGGGACACCAAAGTGTATCTTATTCGTGGAATGTGCCACATACTGTATGTAATGCACCTGTTGCTTTTCAGACTATGGATGACTATAATGGCTTATGTGTTTTGTGTGTGTGTGTGTGTGTGTGTGTGTGATGTTTTTCCATGTTGCGGGTGTGTCTCTTAAGCATGCTGACAAAATTCAGCATGAGTTTTTTCTGCTGTTCTCTGTGATGGACGAGAATGAAAGCTGGTATCTGGAAGAGAACATTGAAAAGTTTGGAAGCAGTGATTCAAGCTCAACTAATGAAGAGTTTCAGGAAAGCAATAAGATGCATGGTATGCCTATATGTGTTTGTGTGTGTTTATTCACACGTTCATGTGTATTTACATCCCCACTTTGTGAATACACAAATTCATGGTTTGACCAGATTCTAATTAAGCATGTGTGTGTTCCTTCTCAGCGGTGAATGGCTTAATGTATGGAAACCTGGAAGGTCTGGACTTGTGTAACGGGGAACACGTTATGTGGCACATACTTGGCTTGGGCACTGAGATGGATATCCATGGGGTCTTTTTCGAGGGTAACACGTTTCGACGAGACGGGATGAACCGTGACACTCTCAGTGTCTTCCCGCACACCACAGTGACGGTTAGCATGACACCTGACAATGATGGTAAGCCACAGCGCTTTTACATCAGGGATATGTGGGTGTGTAAATGCCTGTACACTCATATGACTTGCTTTAAAACGTAACTTGTAATGCTTTTACTAATAATGATTTTAGTGTTGTGCCAGATCCTAACCCAACTAACAATGTTTGTTTCCAAGAATGTTCTGGAAAAGTTATTTGGAGGAAATAATAGAAAATGAATACAAATATATGCATGTATACTTGGTAAATGGATGCTAATGAAATCACGGACCTGCAACACTGTTTCCAATGAGTAAATCATGAAAATTCCTAAAATTCAAGTATCAGCGATCTCATTTGATGGTTTCAGATGAGATATAAAGAGTTTACTGAATAATAATTGAGCAAAAGAAAACCCTCTGGCCAAATAGAAGGAACGAACAAATAGAGCGTACACAACATGATTGATGATTCCAAGCACAAGTCTATGTTTCTGTATGGTATTCAAAATTGGAAGCAGCTCTTTTGCTTAGAGACTGGCATGGGCGACAACAGACTTGGGTGAGATGATTGAGGCAGGGGTTGTAGTCGGGGGAGAGCTGCAGTATAGTGATCATTAGAGACTGGCTTATAAATGAGTGATCCTGCTAGTCATTTAGGTCAGCTTTGCAATCCTAGCTGGTCCTGGCATGATGCGTTATGGCCTTAGGGTCTGCATCGAGGGATTGTCTGGTTGTAGAGGTCTGTGTAGGTGTTCGCTGAACATAAAAGGCTGTATTTGCTGGGCACGAGTCCAACATCTGGCCTGGATACAGACTGACTGTGGTGACTTTGGGATAAGAGTGACACAGACAAAGCAATAACTGCCAGCTTCAAAGTTTGTGGTACATGTTCTAAAGATAACAATGAATTAACAATATTAAGAAGCGTTCTTGACTCCAGCTTGGTTCCAGACTGTGATAAAAAATGACAATTGTGAAAGTGACGTGACCCATACTTGGAATTAGTGCTCTGCATTTATCCCATCCAAAGTGCACACACACAGCAGTGAACACGGGTGCTCAAGGGCACCTCAGTCGTGGTATTGAAGGTAGGAGAGAGTGCTGTACATTCACTCCCCCACCCACAATCCCTGCCGGTATGAGACTCGAACCCACAACTGTTGGGTTACGAGGCTGACTCGCTAACCATTAGGCCACGACTTCCTAATGTCTGCACATGCTGATATTGTTAAAGTGTTTTGTTGGATATTGTGGGAATTTGCATTCAAAATGTTGAGCAAGTCTTCATGACAGAAAAGGTCCAGCTAGCTCTAGCAGATTTGCGCCAGAGCTAACCAAAGAGGAACTTAAAAAAAATGAATGGTGCAACTGTGCGAGAGAAGAGGCACAACTCACTGTCAATGTGACATTTGATATCAGAACACACAACACAACAAGGACTAACTAACTACTCTTTCAAATACAATAGGATGTTCTGTTTTGGTTTTAACGTGACGTTTTATATGGTTTGTGGATTGAGTCATGTTCAAGTTTCAGTTAAAGAGTGACTGACACATACTATGGGCACTTCAGCTGGAGATCGTGACAGGGAGAAGGTGGGGTTGGAGGGTTTGTACAGTTATTTTAAAGTAGAGTTCATTTCTGAGTTAAGTAATGCAATTTACAGTACCCCACGTGGTATTAACTCTTTCCCCGCCAGCATTTTTGATTATTTTCACAAAAATTTCATGGCCCCCAGAATATTTTGTTGTTGGAATTTCTGAACATGCGATATGTCAAAAAAGAAAAAAACAGAGCCTCTGCTTTTAAGCAACAGACCCATTTTATTCTAGCTTCATGAATTCTTTTTTTTATCAACACTGGAATGTGGCTAAGTTTCATTTAAAAAAGCAACATTGGGAACGAAAAGCTGAGAAAATTGCGTTTTTATCAATTATTATATCATATGAATGATCAAAACATAGATGGAGTAGATCACTTCCATCAACACCCCCAAAGCTTCACAGTCCTAAACCACTTCCAGGGTCGACATTTCATTCAGTAACTTTAGACAGTTTTGATTTATATGCTTTTTAATATCTGATTATTCTATTATTTTGCATATGCATCTGCTTACATATGTGATCGTTTGTTTCTGCCTCTTCGCCGTGTTTTGATCCAGACATTCTGTACTCTTTCAGGATGTGTAATTGCGCCCCCAACCATATAACAGTGAAAACACAGAAAGCCAGAAAATTCAGGCGGAGAAAGAGTTAAAGAAAAGCTGTCCAACACATTTCAGCCATCTATTCTGACAAACCTTAATTCCATCTCAGTCCAGGATAAGTCATAGTGTCGTGCATTTTTACTAGGCTGTTTGCAACGCTGAAAAAAACAATCTGAAACACAAGATAAAATGAAAATCAGTTTTGTCCTCATGAAAGAATCGTGGCACCGACAGTGTGTCATGCTGACTTTAGATAACCTCACCTCATGTCGAGGACAGCAATACAGGGATGAAGTCAAAACCCAGATATCTCATGATATTCTTATGGGGTTTTAGAATGTTTTTTTTTATTTATGAGTAAAATAAGGTTTGCGTACCCACTTATGATTCAAGCTAACACTTGGTTGTGTAGTATATGCCACCTTGGGTTAAATCCCAACAGTATGTGTGAGTCACTCGAAACTCGAACATGACTCTGCAAACCATATAATAGGTCAAGTTACAACCAGTAAAACAGTTGATCTGCTATTTGTAAACATTAGACCTAAAATGATATGATAATATTAATCCAAGTACCATTCAGAATGTATACCATTCTAGACATTCACTGCAATACTTTATCTCTGGTCATCCATTGTTGTGCCCATTTGTCATCTACTCATCACTGCACTGTACCGCTGAACCTGTACTGTGTAACAATAACTGCTGTTCATCACCTGCTCTACCACTACTCCACCCTGTTGTCTGCTGTTACCCACTCAGACGGGGATTATTACAAAACAAACTCCCTTAATGGGTTTGTTGAGGGTGCTTTGGGAGTCTGTACTAAACATGGTGCTTGAGGAAAATATTTGGTACTCAAACCTTGACTGAATACACACATCACACTTTATGCCAGACACACTCATTCAGTTCAGGGTGGTGCACAGGACTCACTTGTCCAGAGCTAAACTAAACAAAATATTTCCTGACCTCGATTCAACCTGCCTTCGCTGAAGCATCTATTATACTAGACTCTTTCTAGTCCTGTTCCAACTTTTTTAGAGTTTTTTTAGTTTTTAGGTGTCTTTTTTCTTTTTCTCAACAGACCCTATAACCCCCTAACAGCATAGTTTGGTATTCTTTCTAAACTGACCACTTTGACAGTACAGCCTTTGAAACTTCACTGGCTAGACGACTTAATAACAAGTCAGTAGTGCTTCCTGTTTATTACCACTGGGTTTTATATTCATTTGCATGCTCTTAAATGAAGTGACAGTGAGACAGAAAACTGAACACTTCTTGAAAATTTGTAAACTGTTCTTGGAATACTTTCATGAGACAAAATGTTATCCTCACTATATTTTTTTCTGCCCATTTTTATCTCAAATTTCCCGTTTATTTGTGATGCCACATATGACATATGACAATACTGAAGTTATATTTAGCAATTTACACAGCAAAACGTGGTTTCACAAACACAAAATGCTCAGCAGCAACACAGACAGGAACATAATTTTTTTGAGCTGTCACAATAGAAAGATATTACCACCAATGTAACATCCAGACAAACTATATCAAACATACTGTGTTATCTACATTGGAGTAGTTTAATCATGACTTAATTATGAATTATTTGATCAGCTACATCATAATCCAAAAGATTATAGGAACAGCTAGGGTTCAAGGGGGTGTAGGATTTGGCACGACAATGGTGTAACAAAGTTAGGGAAGATTAGATGCTTTTATATACAGTTGCTAGGTATAAAATGTATAATGTATGAAAGGCTTGTTATCCCTTACCAAAAAGTAGTATACTTCAAGTTTATTTTAGTAAGTATACTTAAGTAAAGTTCAAGTACATTTTTAAGTATACTTTATGTAGTAAGTATACAAATATCAGTGTACTAGTAGTATACTTGTAAGTGTACTATTTCAATACTCCTTTGGACTAAATTGGCCCACTTTCTAGTATATAAAAGTATACTTTTAAGTATATGTCCCTATTTAGGTATTAATTTGTATTAGTGTTGCAAAAAAGTGGAACATTTCCAGTAAATTTTGGAAACTTTCCAGGATTTTTGGGAATATTCCAGGGATGTTTGGAAAGTTTCCGGAAATTTACCGAAACTTTTCTACCCCTTTGCAACCCTAATTTGTATAGATTTTGTTATGAATATCTGAACATACAAAACATCAAAAGAAAGAACAGGGTATCTGTATATAAACAAAAACATTTTATTCTAGCGTCATGCATTCTATTCTTTATAAACACTCGAATGTGGGTAAGTTTCATAAATAAAAAAATTAAGAAATAAATGCACAATATTTTGAACCAAGAAAAAAAGGCTATGAATTGGATTCAGAATTATAATCAAAACGTAGCTGGAGTCGATCAACACCCCAAAGCTTGACGGTCATTAGTACCTCTTCATGGGTCGACATTTTATTCCATAATGTTACACAGTTTTGATGCTGTTTTATGTCTGAGGATTGTGTTAGAATACACGTGGAAGCATCTGTTGTTTCGGTTTCTTCTTCACTTGTGTTTTTTGGAAATTCTGTACAGAAGATGTGTACTAGCGCCCCCTACAGTATAACAATGAAAACATGGATTCCCGGAGCACAAGTATAGCTCAAATATATTTAGACTTTTTCTAAGTATAAGTCAAGTATACTTAAATGTTATTTTAAGCACATTTCTGAGAAGTACATAAAAAGTAGACTCAAAGTACACTTTCCTATTTTTAGTTTAAAAGAAGTATACTGATAGCACACTTGAATAAACTTATTTTTTGTAAGGGATTGTTGTTTTGTTAAATGATTAAAAGATATAAACAAAATGCAGATTATATTATTCCTTTGACAGTAAACATTTGCTCATCAGTATGCTCTTCTATCTCAGGCCAGTTTGAGCTGAGCTGTCGTACAGGTGAACACTACGAAGCTGGCATGCGTCAACATTACGAAGTCAAGGCCTGTTCGACAGTGACTCCTGCAGCAGAACATTTCTCCTCCACAGTGTGGTACTATATAGCAGCAGAGGAAGTTGAGTGGAATTATGCCCCAAACCGCACATGGGAATTGGAGAAACACAATACTACACTGGAGGAAAGGTATACACACAAACTTAAAAGCATATGTGTGCTTAAGACTCAATATTTCACACAAAGCTAGCCACACAGTTTTACCTATTTACTGTTATTTTAGGATTACTAGAATGTGTACACATTTAGACACATTGATGCACACATTATCGTTTTTTTCCCTTTTTCTTTCCTGCTTTACTCAGCCCTGGAAGTGTTTTTCTTGAACAATCAGAAAATCTGATTGGTGGTAAATATAAGAAGGTGGTGTTTCGTGAATACATAGATGAAACCTTTACCAAAAGGAAACCCAGGCATCCAGAGGAGGAGCACTTGGAAATAATGGGTATGGCACATCTGACTTTGGAAGTGTGAATTGTAAACTCCTTTTTTTCTTCTGAAAACACTCCTTAAGATTTAGTTGTAAATCTTGTAATTCTGTAAGTTGTTTTTTTTAAACCTGCTTCTCAATAATCATACATACATACAGTACATATAAATGTGTGTGTGTGTGTGTGTGTGTATGGGGGTGATTCTATAATTGCAGAGTTTGGTGTCCAAAGTTTTTTTTTCAGCTTTTTTCAAATAGTTTTATTTTTAATTATTTTAATCATTTGTTACTCATTGTCATGGATCACAAGATGTTACAGGCCAGCGATCCCAATGCTCCAAATAGTAATTAAACATCGAATATTTTCTTTATTTGTATGTTTTTTGAGAGGTGTACCTTTTTCTCTGCTCGCTTCTTGACGATTGGTGCTTCTCCTCAGCACAAGTTTGGTTTAGTTGTAAAGCGCAGCATTCCAGCTTTGTGAATGTTCCTAGCGAATTCTCGATGGCATGAGTCTGAACCAGTGAAATGTGATGTTCAAACCAATGGTGATGTAAACAAAATGATCACGCTGACTGACACATCCGAAGCGTGCGCATAAAGACGCGTCTCTCAGATCCCGCTGAAAATTTGAAGGAATATTATCTGTGGGTATACCACTGTTATACTAACATGTTTGACAAAATAACAAGATATTTCAACAAAAATGTTTATTTTGTGAAAACAGAGTGATCAAAATTCGAGAACAGTAACCAATGTAGCACGAAAGAAGATCACAACTAAAATTTTGGAAGGTTACAGCTGTCAAAAATTAGTAGGAAGTGTAGAAGCCCCTGCTTTGAGTGACTTCAGCACATCTGCGGCTGCAGGACATTAGTAGTTTCTCACTCTGCGCTGGTGTGATCTTGGTCCACTCTTCTTCAAGTCTCTTCCATAGATCATGGGCTGTAGTGGGTTTCTTAGCCATAACCTTCTGCCAAAGATTTTTCAGAGATTTTCAGTCGGGTTTAGATCAGGACTCTGGGCCAGCCATTTCATTATTGCAGTGTTGTTAGCTTCAAGGAACTGCTTTGTCCGTTTTGCAGTGTAATGGGGACATTGACTTGCATGAAAATTGCAGGCTGATTGGGAGATGCTTGCAGGGAAGGAACCGCATGCTGCTGAAGGAGGTTCTAAACATTTGCATTCTTCTGACATGTATCTGTATAAGAGGCACAACTCCTGCTGCTGAAAACATCCCTCAAGCCATGACACTTCCTCCACCTTTCATTTACTTCTTTACGCACTCAAGCTTCAGTCTTTCCCCAGTTTGTTTCACATCTGACCCAAATAAATGAAACTTGCTCTCATCACTAAAGTGAACTTTGGACCAGTTCTCTCTCCACACAACAAGCTCCTCAGCAAAGGTGAGCTCAGCCTTCTGATTCTTTCTGCTGATGAGAGGCTTCATCACTGCAGAGTGCGCTTTCAGTCCAATTCAAGGAACTGCTTTGTCCGTTTTGCAGTGTAATGGGGACATTGACTTGCATGAAAATTGCAGGCTGATTGGGAGATGCTTGCAGGGAAGGAACCGCATGCTGCTGAAGGAGGTTCTAAACATTTGCATTCTTCTGACATGTATCTGTATAAGAGGCACAACTCCTGCTGCTGAAAACATCCCTCAAGCCATGACACTTCCTCCACCTTTCATTTACTTCTTTACGCACTCAAGCTTCAGTCTTTCCCCAGTTTGTTTCACATCTGACCCAAATAAATGAAACTTGCTCTCATCACTAAAGTGAACTTTGGACCAGTTCTCTCTCCACACAACAAGCTCCTCAGCAAAGGTGAGCTCAGCCTTCTGATTCTTTCTGCTGATGAGAGGCTTCATCACTGCAGAGTGCGCTTTCAGTCCAACTTACATTAAACGTCGAGACAGATCCATACCCTGTTCAGCACTGAACTGGTGAGCAATTCCAGCTGCAGTGCTGAACCGATTCCCCTTTGAGAGTCTCTGCATCATACTGTCCTCTCGTGCATTTGTCTTACATGGACAACCAGCCTTTCTGGGGGACTTGAATAAATTATTGTCATTGTAAAGCTGCGAAATTTGAGAAATCACAGATTGGAACGACAATCTTCTCTTGCAGTGGCTGAAAGGGTCATCCCTTTGGTCTTCGTCTGGACCACCTCCTGTCGCAGGCTTTCAGTCACCTTAGAGTGGCCCGCCATCTTGCAATCTCAGTGAAAATTGGAGGAATGCTGCTAGTTAAATAGGGTTTGTCAGATAATTAAGGGAATCAGTACCAGGCACCAATTTAACACCAATAATTTGGAGGTATATGTTCTCTAATTTTGATCAGTGACCTTGAAATTTAGAACATTGTAGGTTGTACTCTAATTTTCATCTCCACTGTGTATATACATATATATATATATATATATATATATATATATATATATACAGAAAAAGCACATGAATTTCACGTTTTCACGTATGAAATTATATATATATATATGAGATGTAATTAGAAACAATAAGCGTCACACATTTAAAGATGTGTTAGATGAATATTCACTATTGATAAAGCAGGACTCTTTGTTTTAGCTCATTACCTTTGCTTTTGTGATTCTATAGTGACTCTCATTTTATCTGCAGGTCCCATCATTAGAGCTGAGGTTGGTGAGAGGATTCAAGTTGTGTTTAAAAACAATGCCAGGAGGCCATATTCTATTCATGCCCATGGAGTGAAGACCAGTAAAACCCATCAGGACGGTGTTCAACCAGGTGTGTTATTACAAAGATTTGTCTAATTTGTCTTTTTATATGGGCAGGAGGGATTCAATAGTATACAAATAAGTATACCTCTCTGTGTGCATGTGTTACGTGTGTTATAGGTCATATGCTGACATACAACTGGACCATTCCAAAACGATCAGGTCCGGGTCCCAGTGATCCAAACTGTATAACGTTTGCCTACTACTCCTCTGTCAGCTTAGTGAAGGTATAAAGATGAAAGCAAAAAGTGAAGTTGATAATGTGAGTTTTTACAGTATGATTGTAGATTTACAGCTCTACTATGTGAATGTTCTTCAGGACTTGATGAGTGGTTTGGTGGGTCCACTGATAGTGTGCCACAAAAACATCCTGAACAGCGACAGACGTAGAAAAGACATTGATAAAGAGTTTGCCCTCCTTTTTATGGTGTTTGATGAAAATGAGTCCCACTACCTGGATGAAAACATAAAAACTTACCTCAATGCAGACCCAGAAAAGTTTGACAAATATGATGGGGACTTTATGGAGAGCAACAAAATGCATGGTAATTGTGTGTGTGTGTGTGTGTGTGTGTGTGTGTGTGTGTGTGTGTGTTTGTGTGTGTGACAAGTTTATTGGAGAGATACATGGTGCCTTCAGTTTTTCTTTTTTGAGTTTGCCCTCCTTTTTATGGTGTTTGATGAAAATGAGTCCCACTACCTGGATGAAAACATAAAAACTTACCTCAATGCAGACCCAGAAAAGTTTGACAAATATGATGGGGACTTTATGGAGAGCAACAAAATGCATGGTAATTGTGTGTGTGTGTGTGTGTGTGTGTGTGTGTGTGTGTGTGTGTGTCATTGTCTGTGTTACAAGTTTACTGGAGAAATACATGGTGCCTTCAGTTTTACTTTTTTGAAGAACAAAATTCTCTCTCTCTTCCACAGGCATTAACGGAAAGATGTATGCTAACCTCCATGGGTTAAATATGACAGAGAATGACAAGACCGAGTGGTATTTGATAGGACTGGGGAATGAAGTGGATATGCACACTGTGCATTTCCATGCTCAGAGCTTCACTTACAAAGTACATACATAAACACACCAGGGCAGATTAAAAAATATTTATGGCGTGGCAAGGGGGTGGCATGAGGACAATGAGGAGTGTTGATGGCAAAGCAAGCGTCAATGCATATTTCTTGTGAATTTACGAACATACACATTTATGTCCGTAAATATGTGAATCAGGTGCATTTCCTCAGAGGAACCACAAAACTATAATTTTACTGTTTAAAAATAACTGGAAAAAAAAAGAATATCCAGGGCAAGAAGACAGTAGACGCTGTCACACATTAAGAATGGTAAATTGCCGGATCACCTTTTCCAGTTAATTTACCACATGTGCTTTTCACACAAGCAAAAACAGTTTGTTTTACCATTTACACATCAGTACCAAAAATAACAGTAAACTCTATGATGTCAAACACATAAACACTGAATATACTTACAATTAATTAACATTGCGTATGTAATTAAGGGAAATAATTAAGATTAGATTCTTACCCAACATGTTATTATAGCTGCCATTCTGCCATTTTTATTTGTTTGTGTATTTATTTTGTATTTAGTTTTTTTCCTCTGATGGCAAAAAGATCTATATGAATAATAAAAGCAGAGAGGGCAGTCTGAGAATTCAAACTGAGTGTTTGCAAGTCTTTTTGCATCATTAATTAAAAGAACTGGCCTATAAGAAGCATTTTTCATTAGTTGGGCTCCACTGTGTTTTTGATTTACTATAAAGATTGGTTCATAAGATTTTTTTTTATGAATACCAAGTGATAGAATGACATTTGTACCATTACTGTGCAGTACATAGTCTTTTTTTATCTCATCACATTGAAGCTCTGCTGCTAAAAGCAGACTAGGAGACACTGCTTACATTTACATTTTATACATTGAGATACCGAATGCTAGGGTGACCTCCCCTCCATGCCACCCCGATAGATCCACTCCCGAAACACGCTAATGCATAAATACAGCTTACAGTGATACAGTGTTAAAATGTCAATACAATACAGTGTTAAAATGTCTCTTAAACACTCTGATTTTCTCTCCCTCAGATGAATCATTCTCATCGAGCTGATGTTTATGACCTGTTCCCAGGAACATTTCAGACCATTGAACTGACTGCAGGAAGTCCTGGGCAGTGGCTGCTTCACTGCCATGTGACCGACCACATCCATGCGGGCATGGAGACCATTTTCACTGTTCATCCTAAAGGTTAGTAGTGAAAGTTTTCAAATAGGCCTGCAGAGCACCTAGCCTAGAGAGGTCCGCATAAGGATGCTTTCACACTCAAGTTAATAATGTGGACCCGAGTCTGTTTGCCCTTAGAGTTCAAGTTGTTTGGTTGGTGTCAAATCATTCTTCCAAACTCAGACATGCATTAGTGTCCAATCCTGCTTCTAGAGGGTCATGAGCTGGTTCAGGTTTGTTTGATTAGGGTTGGAGCCGAACTCTGCAGGACAGTGATCCTCCAGGACCAGGATTGGACTCCCTGCACTGGTGAACCATACTACTTGAGGTGGTGTGGGGTATGGTTTATATGAACTCAACTGTGATTCTTTGTTGGTATGAACTTGATCCATCTTAAAGGGGTCCTATTATGCTCTTTTACAATGTCTTGAATTTGTTTTGGGGCTGTACTAGAACATGCTCTCATGCTTGGTGGTTCGAAAAACGCATTGTTTTTTACATAATTTACATTATTACAATACATTTCTCCCCAGTCTGGCACAAACGGCTCGATTAGTTCCAGGTTTGATGAACGCCCGCCTTCCGGGCGTGATGTGATTGGTTAGCTGTCCCAGTGCGTTGTGATTGGTGAACAGCTTAGACGGTGTTTCAGTACTGCCACGTCCCTTGCCAAAGCAGCTAGTTAAGGATGGCGTCAATATTGCCATATCAATTTGAGCCAGATTCAGACCCAGAGAATATTGAACAAGAGGATCGTACAGAACCTTTGTACGCACGGATATTGCAAGACATATTAGAGTGGTAACGTTATTGTTGTTGTTTTTTTGTTGGCTAAATCATGTTTTAGATAGGATGTCAACAACCACTTAAAAATAACTGCATTCACTATGTACAGATAAGTGCATATGTATTATTTTTACTGTTATTTAATTCTAACATTATAACATGAATTGCAGTGAAACTGTTACCGGTTTCCCCGGTAACGGCTGTACATAAAAACGAGCCGTTCGTTGTAGTTCTTGAAAAGGGATTTTTAAAAAACGAAATATCTCCCTTTGGAGTGGACTTTGACATTTGTAAGTTTGATTTTTTTTTATGCCCAAACATACACACTACACACTGACTAAAATTCAAAAAGTGAAAAAGCATAATAGGACCCCTTTAAATCATGGAAGTGAACTGATATTGAAGAATTTGCATCATTGCATGCTTCCCGCAAGTCATAAGCAGTGTCCTGTATTTAAATTTAGGTTATAATCTTGGCATTTTGTTTCATCCACAATTGAAAAACAAAAAAACAAAAAAAAAACATGTTCTAGCTAGTGCAGGAACCTCTAATAATAGCAGGTTATTTCTCTACCATGTGTCCTGCATTACATCTGCTGATCTGCAACAGAACAATAATCAGCCAGTCACCCTAGTATGTGTGTGTGTAAATCCAATGTGACAAAAACATCAATAACGAAAGAGTGCCCAGAAAAGTTGGCATTTTCTGGAGTGAAGCTGGATTTTTGTTAATCTTTTTTTCACAGACACTGCAACAAATGCACATGTAAATCCAGGAATGCGCAGGGCAATTAACAAAAATCAAGAATCAAAGTGTAATAAGAAGCTCATGTTCTAGCTAGTGCAGGAACCTCTAATAATAGCAGGTTATTTTTCTACCATGTGTCCTGCATTACATCTGCTGATCTGCAACAGAACAATAATCAGCCAGTCACCCTAGTATGTGTGTGTGTAAATCCAATGTGACAAAAACATCAATAACGAAAGAGTGCCCAGAAAAGTTGGCATTTTCTGGAGTGAAGCTGGATTTTTGTTAATCTTTTTTTCACAGACACTGCAACAAATGCACATGTAAATCCAAGAATGCACAGGGCAATTAATAAAAATCAAGAATCAAAGTGTAATAAGAAGCTTACATGGATTTTAAAGCTTACAGTATAGTCCACTAATACACAAGGAGCGTTGGTATATATGTATGCAATAATGTATTCATGTGGCAAAAAATACAGAGGTGACTGCATTAGTATATTGTGAATGGTCTTCTGCATTTGTGGATCTTTTGAAGCTTTTATTCACACAAAATAGAGAGTTGATCTCCAATGTATTTGGATTGCCTCCATATTGCTTTGACACCAAATGATAACGTAAATCAGGGTTCCCCAGATGGGTTTGTGAGGGAACTATAAGGGGTTCTTAGTATTTTTAATAAGTTTCTGTTTTTAAACAGAAGGGACAGTTTGCTCAGGGGACGCTAACCTTGTTGTCGGTCGTTGCTGTTACTGCCTCAGAATTTATCAGGAGACTCTGTGATGAATAGTAGATGGATTTTGTAACAAGCTTTCCAATTGGTCATTCTGTATGTGATCTATATATGTGGACATATTCAGTAAAGTGTTCACGTTCAGATATGCATGGAAGTCCTTATGTTTCACAACAGTGGCAGAAGAGGGATAATAGTTCAGGTGGACTGTGTTAATTTTGTTGGCATATGTCCTTGTTGAGTGAAGACCATGCTCAAGTTCAAATTCACGAAAAGTTTGGCAATGTGCAGTTCATCTATTCCATGGTGAAGGAAGCAGAGAGTATATTCAAATGATTTGCATTCGATAATGATGAAAACTATGAAGTAGTGATTCAGACATTTGACGAGAACTTCATTCCTTTGAGAGAATTTGATACACGAATGTGCAGACTTTCATCAGTGGAGTCACAGAGAAGGGGAGACAATGGAGGCATTTGTAAGGGGACCCAGAAGATGAATACATCCAAGATAGGATTCTGATCAGATTGAAAGATGAATCTCTGTAAAGCTGCAGCTTCCAGGAACATTGACAAACATTTACGATTTGCTCAAAATTCTGAGCAAAGTGAAACCAAAATGAACAAAGTGAGAAGGAAGGAGGGGTGAAATTGCACAAGATACAACAAAACACATAACCAGAGAGAAGGGGTGTGCCACACAGAAATGGTGCAAAACATGACGTCATAAAAATACTGGGTCAGTGATGTTTAGTTTGATCTGTGTGCACCCATTGTACCACAAACGACCAAATGAAACATGCCTGAACCAGCTAAATTAAGTACTTGAAAATTACAGAGAGGTATGTTTGAGCTGGGCTCAAGTGAATCCGTATCTCAAACAGGGAAAAAAATTGGATGGGACTTGATTTTTTTGTATCTCAGGTTACAAAAGATGAGATGCAAAGCGTGTTAGGGTGGCAGAAAAAACATTTACTTTAGTTGGTAGGGGTATATAAGTGAATACACAGGGTTTTAACCTGCATGGGCCAAGAACTGTGATCACAACAAAGATGAGAGGTGAAGTACTTGCACAGGGCTTGGTAAATGTTGTAAGCGTGCACACCTAACAGTGTGGTGGAAAGGTTTCAGCCAGGTGTGTCCGATTATTAAGGCAACACAGTGCAAAGAGCCATTTCCATTGACAAAGCTACCCCCAGACTCCTCAACCCAGGGATACTTTTAACTCATCTTGACAGGGAGGGAAATGCAGTTCGGTGAACAGTGTCTTTAAGCTTACATTACACACTTTCAAATCCACTTCCAAAATAACTTGGCCATTGTGGTTAATGTGTAAACTCTACTGAAAGAGAGGAATAACATGTGTAGGGAGGATAAATACTCCTCCAAGGGAATTTCTGTGATTCTTACAAAATCATCATATTTAAATAATTATATTAAAGTTGAACAGGGATACAACTCTGGTAAATTGAAGCACTTAGCTAAACTGAAAGCAACTCCAAGTGCTTTCCTTTAATAATGGTGTTGGTAATGGAGTTTATATTCCTTGCCACAGTCACCTCAGGCACCTTGCTCCAAAACAGGGATTCATATAACCCTGGGGGAAAGCAGTGGTAAGAACGATGATAACCTGGGGTTAAGCGCAGTGTGCCCTTTTGTTATGTTGCAGTCTTATGCTAAAATGCTTTATTTATTTATTTTTCACATCAGTCTACACTTCATCATACCTTGGGACAAAGCAAAACCAGATTTATAATATAAAAACCAGATATAAAACCAGATTTTTTTAAACACAAATGTATTAAAAATAAATGGTAATATCATATTGACAGAAGTATTTAGATCCTTTACTCACTTAGCTGAAACATTTAATTATAGCCAACTTTTTGGGTATAATGCAACAAGCTTTGCACATCTGGATTTAGGGATTTTGGGTTCAAGTCTGGACTCTGGGCCACTCAATGTTTATTCACAGAGTCAACCCTAAGCCACTCTTGAATTGTATTAGTTGTACTTTGGTTCTTTGTACTGTTGAAAGGTGAACCTTTGGCCCAATCTGGGGTCCTGAGTGCTCTGGACCAGGTTTTTTATTAAAGATATTTCGCTTAATTTAGCTTTTCCTACCCTGGTGTATATTCAAATTTCCGAAGCATCAGAACAGCTCTCTGTGAGGAATCGATCGAAATATACACTGTAGTCATATAAATCTGCTTTAACTGTCCGTTCATTCAGTCATTTCATTTCATTGAATTGGAGAAACCCATTGATAAACCAGTCTGATAAAGCAGATAAACTATAATAATAATGTCCTTGTTCTTGTACAAGCTATTCCTTGACTTATAAACTATCCCTTCTGTGTCAGAAACAAACTCTGTGTCAGGGATAACCACTCATGCATCAACTAAAGGAGATCTGAGACAGGGGGAGAAGGAGGAGGTGACTGAGATATTTAAGGAAAAAGGTGAGCTTTAGAAAACAAGCTTTATAGTTGTTATTATTTATATAAAATTATTTAATTTTAATTTGATCATGTAAATGGTGTCAGTGTGTAACAGCTCATGAGATATGTGTGCATATATAATTAATATGGTGTAGTTCTCTTAATTTACAGTCTAAAATTTACGGACTTATTTTATTAGTATGTCGAACATATCGCCTTGTCCAGATCCATCACATTGGAGAAAAGTGCTGGGCAGGAAAATCAGGTCAAGGACGGAAGAAGTGACATTGATGATAGAAGTAGGCAGTACAGTCAAGACAACAAAAGTCTAGCTGAAGAAAAGAGGCAGAGTAGAAAGTTTGGTGATGAGGGAGATGAGAACACAGATTACCTATAACTAATGACACAGGTCTATGGCCAGACAAATCAATGGATATCGAAAGGGAGATAATTGTCAGAAAGTTAGCAACAAAGTTTGCAGACATGTTGAAGGAGATGCCAGTAGATTCTCAAGGGAAACAATTTCCAGAATATTTGCAGTTCACAAAAGCTGCCGATGGAAGAGAAAAGCTCAGAAGGGATTGACTTGCATACAGCAAAAGCACAAGACTGCTTTCTACTGTATTCCATGCTTGCGTTTCTCAAATTAACTGAAAAGTGGTTCCCAGAGTGTTCTAAGCAATAGAGATGGATACAAGATGTCTGAAGTATCATGGCGCAGGATGTATGACAGCTTCCAGATCATGAAAGCAGCAAAGTCCACTGCACTTGCTATTTTAAATGGAAAAATCTACAGCACTCGATATTAGCAGGAAGTGGTATCGATAAGCAAATGGACTGACAATTACAAACAGAAATGGAGAAAAACAGAGAAATATATTCGTTCTAGAAATCTATTTAGCATCTCAAAACTTGCCTTTTCGTGGTAAAACTAAAAACCTGGATGATAAGCATAATGGAAATTTCCTTGGCAAAGCTTAACTTTTGACACATTATGATCCCCTCCTTAAAGACCACTTGGATAAAATTAGGAATAAAAAGACAGGAACAAGGGTGACAAGTTCTGATATTCAAAATGAATTCATTGATGTCTGTGGGAATAACGTTTTAAAGACAATCGTGAAGGAAAGGGAAGACTCAATTTATTTCTCAGTTATTTGTGATGCAACTCCAGACCTTTCCCACACTGAACAGAATGTGTTACTTCTGAGGTACATCAAGCATGATGCAGTAAACAATGACTGGGGGAAAAACACACTAAACCTTGTAGATGTGACAATCCAATACAGAGGCAGCCACATTTTTTGGAAACAAACTGCTTTTACTGCCTTTTCAGGGCTAGCCCTGAATGTTGGGCCATTTTGAGAGAGAAGACTGGTTGCTCCTTACATATGCTGTCAGATACCATTGGCATGCACGGATAGATGCTGTCAGACCAATTGCAGAACATCTGCCATCTGTAATAGAGGCCCTTGAGAGCATACGTTTAAGTCGCAGTCTCACCAGTGAGTCTAAATCACAAGCCAGTGGTCTTAAAATTTACTTTATGTCTTTTGAAGCCTCTGCACTTCTTACAGTTTGGTGCAAAGTACTGCAATACATTGAAGACCGTAATTTAGTTCTTCCATCTGGAAAGATTGCACTGGATGTATAGGCAAAAAACATTGGGGCCCTAAAGGAAGAGATGCTGGCTATTAGAGAGAAATGGGACATCCTGCTTTCTGAAGCTTCACTGGTGGCAAATCAGATTAGATTTTTCGTTTCGTAAGGGTATGAAGTAGTGATTCAGACATTTGACGAGCACTTCATTCCTTTAAAGGAATTTGATATACGAATGCGCACACTTTCATCAGTGGAGAGAAGGGGAGTCAATGGAGGCATTCGTAAGGGGATCCAGAAGATGAATATATCCAAGATAGGATTCTGATCAGATTGAGATACAAATCTCTGAGAAAAGCTGCAGCCTGACAAACATTGACGATTTGCTCAAAATTCAGAGCAAAGTGAAACCAAATTGAACAAAGTGAGAAGGAAACAGAGCTGAAATTGTGCAAGAAACAACAAAACCAGAGAGATGTGCAACAATGTTGACCATTTTGCTGTAGTGTGCCTTACAAAAGCAGTGCAAGAAATTACATCATAAAAATGCTCGTCAGTGATGTTTCTTTGCTCTGTTCTCAGAGATGTTGTTGCGAGGGGGAGGGGAAGTTAATGTTTTTTTATTTAAGATTATGAGGGCACATTCATTTTTAAAAAACAAATAATTATGTGCATGGATAAATCATTCCATAAAAAATAGAAAATGTCAGTTTTGATTTCATGGTGACTTTAAAGGTAGGCGTAAACTGTTCGGTCACTCACAGATTCTTGAGCCCTTGCACAAGTTATGAGTACCCGGGAGATACTCAAGAGGTGTGTGTGTGTGTGTGTGTGTGTGTGTGCGCGCGCGTTTATGTGACAGATTAGGACATACATTGGTATAATGACAAGGGTATAACATAGGTATTACAAGGAGAAGGTGACTTTTCAGGACATTACCCCATGTCCCCACTTTTCTGTGTGTGTGTGTGTGTGTGTGTGTGTGTGTGTGTGTTTGTAAGTGCATTGGTCTAAGAGTGTGCACAGGGTGGTTAGTTCACCCAAAGTTCACCCATAAATAGGGTGTATAGTTCACGCAAAAAAGACAATTCTGTCATCATTTACTCACCCTCATGTTGTTCCAAACCTTCCGTGATCTTCCGAACACAAATGAAATCTGAGAGATTTCTGTCTCACCATTGACAGTCTATGCAACTACCACTTTGATGGTTCAAAAAGTTCTTAAAGGGATCATGAAACTAATCCATATGAATTGAGCTGTTTAGTCCAAATTTTCTGAAAAGTCTTGATCGCTTTATATGATGAAACAGATTTAATTTAGGCTTTTATTCAATGTGAAATCAAAGTGCAGAAACATCTCAAAGATGATCTACAGCTGAACTGAATGTCAAAATGTCAGCACAACACCAGAAAGTAATTGCCCGGAACTCGAAATTCTGCTTTATTTATGGTTCATGTTATCTTTCATATTTGCTTTGATTTTAAAAAAAAATGCTTATATTTTACCATTACTTGGATAAGAGTTGTTCCACACATTTTAATTGCCTTTCTCTAATGGGCATAACCTTTTCTTTTTTAGAACACAAAAATATAAAATCCAAAAGTACAATATAACCATTTTGATAAATTAAGATTTATAAACCGTCAAAAGTATGCATATACTTTCTGTTCTGAGCTCTCTGTTGTGTTAAGAATAATTCCTCTCTCACTTAGGGATTTTATTATGCACTTAACTTTTTAAAGTAAACAACTCTTTAGAGAGGATGAGTGTCTAAACTGGATAAAGTGTGTGTCAATAGATTTATATGAATTTATATGCATTCATTGTTTTTATTTGTATTTTTCTTCTCTTCATGGTCTTCTCTTCATGGTCTTCATGGATTGATGGCAAAAATCCAGACAGTGGTAAATAAACATTTATATTCACGGCGTTGTTTATGTTCTTAATAAACTTAATAAAATCATGTAATTTTCATATACATTGTGAAAACTTTTTTAAAAATGACATCCTGTTTTTTTGTGTTTTTTTTCCAGCCTTCAGTCATTTTAGAAACCTATCGACTGTGATGTTGTGTTTCCTTGGATTGGTCCTATCTTACTTTGTAGCACACTGAAAGTGACCATTAGCCCTCAGAATGGATATTTATTGCTGTGACACTGATGCTCACTACTTAGTTACCTCATCTAGCATTCTCACTGCATAGCTGTTAGGGAAACTTCTCCGCTTTTGAGGGAAGCAACTACTGAACAAATGAGATGTAAAGATTAGTCTTTCTAATTTTGATTTGACATGCAAGTAATGATCCATTTAATTGTCTAATCTTTCAGTTAATAAAATCAGCTTAAAGAAGAATGTACTATTCAAGCCTCTTGCGACTACTTAAAAATATCAATCCATCACAACTTTACCTTAGAGCTCCTTTTTGATATAAACATTTAACTGCTTAATAAATCTGATAGTTTACTCTCCAGTCAGAAGTGAGCATCCCTATGTCCTAGAGCAGAGGCCTTGGAAGTGGGGACTTTTGAGGGAACAGGGCTCTTGTTTGTCATTTAGAGTACACTTGATGAAGGGAGCAATGAAAGACGATGTATCTTCTTCATTATCTTAGCCTGGAATGTTACCATGACAACAGCATCCTTCAGCTTATTGCTGTACACAACAGGAATCTCTTATTATTGCTGTTATTGTATTTGTTACAAATAAGTAACACAAAAACAATTTCGCCTCAGGTCTTGCAGTCTACACTAACGAGCTAATTAATGGAATCAGGTATATTAGATAAAGCAGACAAACAAAATGTGCAATTATCGCCAGTTAGTAGCTGAGTTACTCACTTACTCGATCAATTGTTTTGTTTTTATGGCTGTCCATATGAACTGCTTTTTAATTGTTCAATATTTTTTGTATTAAGATTGTTGTGCAACATTTCTATTTTTAATTTGAACTATTTTTCATCTTAATTGTCCACTGTTTATGAACTTATTAAAACAAATGATCAGTTGGATATAATAAAGAAGAAAATGAATAAAATAAAGAGCTGAATTATGAATATTATTAGTACTATTAGTATTTTGAAGAATGGTATTTGAGTGTTTCATAATTATATGTATCCAAAGAGTTTGTATGTGTCATATTGGCATCACAGCATGCATTTCACATTGGTTTTACATTTTACAAGCATTTCATATGCATTTGTTTGAGCATTCAGCAGTATACATTGTAACGGTGGTGACATCCGGATGTACAATTTTAACCACAATTAACTTTTTAATATATATTTAACTTATATATTATAGTATATTTTAACTTTTTTGTTTTGGGCGCCAGATAGAAATAACTGTCAAATATATATTTTTTCCCATATAGCTCTAAAGCCACCAATTACATTCAGTAACACAGTAACAAATCACAAAAAAAGGAAAGAAAGGGGGAAAAAACATGAATTGTAAATTTCTCAAAAATGTATTTAATAACTATGAAAAAAGTTCAGAGATCACTCTCTCAAAACAAAATATCAGGGTCACAACATCAATCACATGAGCCCAAATGACAAAGAGACAACAACAACAACAAAAACCTTTGAATGCAAAGATAACAGAATATATCAATCATTTCAGAGTAAATAATTTGTGTCTGTTATGTTAAGTAAATCAAGCAAGCACATGAAGTCTATTATTATAAGAAGTGGAAGGTATTTGGTACAACACAGAGCCTCCCTGGATCAGGACATCGCTCCAAACTGATGAAAGAGCCAGAGGAAACTGGTCAGAGAGGCGGCCGAGAGCTACAGCAACTCTGAAGCAGGTTCAAGACATTGATGCTTGCATAAAGAACAGCCACAGGCTCAGCACTCGCCTACTTCCACTCACTCTTACGAATCTACATCCCCTCCAGAAGCCTGAGATCTGTAAGTGAGCGACACCTCGTGGTACCATCACAGAGAGGCAGAACGTTTTCGCTCACCATTCTTGGCAGGTGGAACGATCTTCCCACACCCATCCGGAATGATGAATCCCTGACCATTTTCAAGAGACAGCTGAAAAACGAATCTCTCTTTAGTCAACACTGCACCTGCATTTGACTGCATCTTAATTTAATAAAAAGAACCTTCACTTTCCTTAATCCCTCTATACTGTACTAATCTGAACAATGTCTAAAACTTTGTATTCCGAGCATTTCCTGTGTTTATTTGCCTCTTTATGATGAATCGCATGTTGTTTTCCTCGATTGTAAGTTGCTTTGGATAAAAGTGCCTGATAAAGGAATAAACGTAGAGTCAGGCAGAGTGCTGAATGCTACCAAGGTGACAGAGTGACAGTTCATCAAGAAGGAAGGTTGCACTGAGAATATCAACTGAAATAAATGTGTCCCCCTTGTGGACACTAACATAATAGACAACTCTGGCCCCAGAGAGTGACTGTAAATTAAGTTTACAGGAAATATGCTTGAAATTTCATTTTGCATCTTCTCAGATATTGCGATTTCATTGTAATTCTTCTCACAACGTCACTGAAGTCCCCATTAACTACACTCTATAAAAATAATTCAGTGGATCTGTTGCTACTGCTTAATTTAATGCATTAGTGTAAGTAAAAAAAATGCCAATTTATTGATTTAATTAAACATTTTAAGTTTTAAACATTTTTGAATGAGTTGTCCTGATATCTTAATGTTGATAATTACATCAACGTAATACTGTGTGTAACTTCAACTTAAATATCTGTGTTAGTTTGTTTAAAACATTATTTAAGTTATACTAACTCAATGTAATTAGCTCCAAAACTTCATTTTTTCAAGTTCACGTTTCAGGTTCCCAGCATGCTTTGCATGTGACTGAATAATGAGCAGTAATGTGGAAATAAACTCATATTCAGAACAGGAGAAGATTTATTAATGTTCAGTGTTCGGTTATATTAGTATTTAAAAGTGTTTCTGTTATGTTGGTGGTTTGTATGAGTTTACCATTGTGCTGAAGAGTAGAGCGTTTGCTTAGGTTGAGAACAGACTCACTAGGCATTGTTTGACATGCTGTTTCAATCAGAAGGCATTTGGTTGAAAATACTAAAAGATTGGTTTTCTGGCAGCATTAAGTGCTGTTTCATTAAAAAAAATTATATTTTAGTAGTTTTTGTAATCAGTGTCCATGATTGAATCAAATTTATAACAATATGAAAAAACTACTTCGAACAACTTAATTTTTATGAGTATTCAACTTAATAGTTGTTAGTTTTAACACAATTTTCTAAGTATATATAGCACAATATAGTTTATTAGTTGAACTTAATTTCAGAAAAAGTTGCCTTAACTCCAAAAAAATTATGCGAACTGTTGCGTAAATTTTTTGTTGCGTCCAAACAATATTGTTTAGAGTGTATATGGTATCATTGTAATACTTGACCATAAAAACATTATGGTCACACCTTTTCTGTGTTATCATGTTTGGTTCAGGAGATACAAAATACATAATTTGGTAATGGCAGAAAGTAAAAGGGCCACCATTGCGACCACAAGGCGTTTTTGCGATGGCTCCATTTCTGAAAATGTTCAGGGCCCCAAACTGCACAAGTGTACCAAGTTTCATGCTTTCATCTACTTGAATGTTACAGTATTCGCTTCAGTACATTACATTTTATCACCTGGTGCCGGTTGCATAAAATGCTTAGACTAGTCTTACAACTAAGTCATCTATTATTATTTTTTATTTCCTTAAAGACTCTACAACTTTTTAAAGTGAGTTGCATAACAAAAACGTAGCTTGGATTCCCCTAATTTGAATCAGAACAGATTGATTTTAACACAGTGACTACATTTATGCAACTGGCCCCTGAACTTGTTGAAATTGAGGGCCAGTCACAGAGATGGTCACAATTAACAAAGCTTACTGGCGATAAAGCATGTTATTGCTTTCCAAACAATTTAAACCAATAGTCTAATAGTCATAAATGTATCTCTCTCTCTTGTGTCCCACATTGTCCTGCAAAATCACATCTGCTGTCCTGCAACAGAGCAGTAATAACTAGGGGCCAGTCTAATCCGGATCAGAATGATCTGGATTTGGAAATCCCATGTTTTGCGATCCAGGATCAGGTAACCCATCTTACTTTTGTGCTGGTTTTTCAAAGCAAAATTGGATTGGATCACCCTGATCCAGATATACACTTTTTTAAATTTCCAAATCTGGATTACTAATGCTCTACAGAGCCCCTAAAGGGACGTGGTGATTTTGCATTCTAGTTTTTCATTGCATTTACACAAATAACTATGATTGTGTCAATGTAGTTTACAATCAGTGATTAAAAAAAAAAAAAAAAAACTTTAAATTAAATACAATATTTTAGTTTGATATTGACAGCTGTTTGGGGATTTGTGGATATATTGCATGTAACAAATGTTGTATTTTTTGGACCAGTTTTAAAGTTTTATTACATTTTTGTTCCTGATTTTGTGATCTAATCTGAATTCAGAATCTTTTTTTTTTTTTTGAACAACCCATTCTCAAGATTTGATCCAATCCGATGTGATCTCCCTAAAGTTTACCGAGGCCCCTGGTAAGGACCACTGTCCCGAAACTCATCTGTCTTCTGCTCCAGCACAGCAGGTGGCACTCTGCAGGTATTTAGTTGGTTCGCAGCCCGACAGTAAAACTCATAGAAGAAGGAAGAAAATTAAAACGAAGAGCAACAAGAACAACGAAATGTTGAAACAGAAATAGGTCAAGTATGGGGAATGATAAAACGAATGAATGGGATAAAAAGAAAGTTTGGGTATCCAATTTTAAGGGATGGCGATACAACAGCTGTAAAAGATGAAGAGAAAGCAGAAATGTTGGCGAAAAGTTCTGTTAAAATACATAAATCAGACAATATTAGTGAGGAGGGAAAAAGAGGAAGGGAAAGGACGTTGGAGCAGTATAAAGAGATCATACAGAGTGAGGAATACAATAATGATCAACTAAATATGATATTTACGAAGTCAGAGTTAAATCTATCTCTTAGAATAACCAGGAAATCAGCTCCAGGTATGGATCAGATTTGCTATTTAATGATAAGTCATCTCAGTGAATTATCCAAGGATGTTTTATTAAAAATGTACAATAAAATTTGGGAGGAAAGAAAATAACCACAAAGTTGGATATGCTAGTTCCAATACGTAAACCTGGGAAAGATTGTACAAATCCAGGAAATTATAGACCTATTGCTTTGACGTCTAATATTGGTAAGATAATGGAAAAAATGGTGAATTAAAGGTTAATGTATCACGTGGAAAATAGTAAAATGTTATCCAAATATCAGAGTGGTTTTAGGAGAGGGAGAAATACAATGGATCCGGCTGTGTGTTTAGAACTCGAAATAAGAAAAGCACAAATAAATAGAGAGAGTGTAGTGGCTGTCTTCTTTGACATAGAGAAAGCATACGACATGATGTGGAGAGCATACGAAATTATGTAAGTTAGGTTTCAAAGGTCAAATGTATAGATGGATCAAGGATTTTCTATCAGGAAGAGCAGTGAAAGTGAGAATAGGAAATAGTTATTCAGAAAAGTTTGTGATCGAAAATGGAATTCCACAAGGACGTATACTGAGCCCTTTATTGTTTTCCATAATGATAAATGATGTATTTGAAGATCTGGATAATGGGCTGGGGTTTTCACTCTTTGCTGATGATGGGGCAATCTGGAAAATTGCGATTTCATTGTAATTCTTCTCACAACGTCACTGAAGTCCCCATTAACTACACTCTATAAAAATAATTCAGTGGATCTGTTGCTACTGCTTAATTTAATGCATTAGTGTAAGTAAAAAAAATGCCAATTTATTGATTTAATTAAACATTTTAAGTTTTAAACATTTTTGAATGAGTTGTCCTGATATCTTAATGTTGATAATTACATCAACGTAATACTGTGTGTAACTTCAACTTAAATATCTGTGTTAGTTTGTTTAAAACATTATTTAAGTTATACTAACTCAATGTAATTAGCTCCAAAACTTCATTTTTTCAAGTTCACGTTTCAGGTTCCCAGCATGCTTTGCATGTGACTGAATAATGAGCAGTAATGTGGAAATAAACTCATATTCAGAACAGGAGAAGATTTATTAATGTTCAGTGTTCGGTTATATTAGTATTTAAAAGTGTTTCTGTTATGTTGGTGGTTTGTATGAGTTTACCATTGTGCTGAAGAGTAGAGCGTTTGCTTAGGTTGAGAACAGACTCACTAGGCATTGTTTGACATGCTGTTTCAATCAGAAGGCATTTGGTTGAAAATACTAAAAGATTGGTTTTCTGGCAGCATTAAGTGCTGTTTCATTAAAAAAAATTATATTTTAGTAGTTTTTGTAATCAGTGTCCATGATTGAATCAAATTTATAACAATATGAAAAAACTACTTCGAACAACTTAATTTTTATGAGTATTCAACTTAATAGTTGTTAGTTTTAACACAATTTTCTAAGTATATATAGCACAATATAGTTTATTAGTTGAACTTAATTTCAGAAAAAGTTGCCTTAACTCCAAAAAAATTATGCGAACTGTTGCGTAAATTTTTTGTTGCGTCCAAACAATATTGTTTAGAGTGTATATGGTATCATTGTAATACTTGACCATAAAAACATTATGGTCACACCTTTTCTGTGTTATCATGTTTGGTTCAGGAGATACAAAATACATAATTTGGTAATGGCAGAAAGTAAAAGGGCCACCATTGCGACCACAAGGCGTTTTTGCGATGGCTCCATTTCTGAAAATGTTCAGGGCCCCAAACTGCACAAGTGTACCAAGTTTCATGCTTTCATCTACTTGAATGTTACAGTATTCGCTTCAGTACATTACATTTTATCACCTGGTGCCGGTTGCATAAAATGCTTAGACTAGTCTTACAACTAAGTCATCTATTATTATTTTTTATTTCCTTAAAGACTCTACAACTTTTTAAAGTGAGTTGCATAACAAAAACGTAGCTTGGATTCCCCTAATTTGAATCAGAACAGATTGATTTTAACACAGTGACTACATTTATGCAACTGGCCCCTGAACTTGTTGAAATTGAGGGCCAGTCACAGAGATGGTCACAATTAACAAAGCTTACTGGCGATAAAGCATGTTATTGCTTTCCAAACAATTTAAACCAATAGTCTAATAGTCATAAATGTATCTCTCTCTCTTGTGTCCCACATTGTCCTGCAAAATCACATCTGCTGTCCTGCAACAGAGCAGTAATAACTAGGGGCCAGTCTAATCCGGATCAGAATGATCTGGATTTGGAAATCCCATGTTTTGCGATCCAGGATCAGGTAACCCATCTTACTTTTGTGCTGGTTTTTCAAAGCAAAATTGGATTGGATCACCCTGATCCAGATATACACTTTTTTAAATTTCCAAATCTGGATTACTAATGCTCTACAGAGCCCCTAAAGGGACGTGGTGATTTTGCATTCTAGTTTTTCATTGCATTTACACAAATAACTATGATTGTGTCAATGTAGTTTACAATCAGTGATTAAAAAAAAAAAAAAAAAACTTTAAATTAAATACAATATTTTAGTTTGATATTGACAGCTGTTTGGGGATTTGTGGATATATTGCATGTAACAAATGTTGTATTTTTTGGACCAGTTTTAAAGTTTTATTACATTTTTGTTCCTGATTTTGTGATCTAATCTGAATTCAGAATCTTTTTTTTTTTTTTGAACAACCCATTCTCAAGATTTGATCCAATCCGATGTGATCTCCCTAAAGTTTACCGAGGCCCCTGGTAAGGACCACTGTCCCGAAACTCATCTGTCTTCTGCTCCAGCACAGCAGGTGGCACTCTGCAGGTATTTAGTTGGTTCGCAGCCCGACAGTAAAACTCATAGAAGAAGGAAGAAAATTAAAACGAAGAGCAACAAGAACAACGAAATGTTGAAACAGAAATAGGTCAAGTATGGGGAATGATAAAACGAATGAATGGGATAAAAAGAAAGTTTGGGTATCCAATTTTAAGGGATGGAGATACAACAGCTGTAAAAGATGAAGAGAAAGCAGAAATGTTGGCGAAAAGTTCTGTTAAAATACATAAATCAGACAATATTAGTGAGGAGGGAAAAAGAGGAAGGGAAAGGACGTTGGAGCAGTATAAAGAGATAATACAGAATGAGGAATACAATAATGATCAACTAAATATGACATTTACGAAGTCAGAGTTAAATCTATCTCTTAGAATAACCAGGAAATCAGCTCCAGGTATGGATCAGATTTGCTATTTAATGATAAGTCATCTCAGTGAATTATCCAAGGATGTTTTATTAAAAATGTACAATAAAATTTGGGAGGAAAGAAAATAACCACAAAGTTGGATATGATAGTTCCAATACGTAAACCTGGGAAAGATTGTACAAATCCAGGAAATTATAGACCTATTGCTTTGACGTCTAATATTGGTAAGATAATGGAAAAAATGGTGAATTAAAGGTTAATGTATCACGTGGAAAATAGTAAATTTTTATCCAAATATCAGAGTGGTTTTAGGAGAGGGAGAAATACAATGGATCCGGCTGTGTGTTTAGAACACGAAATAAGAAAAGCACAAATAAATAGAGAGAGTGTAGTGGCTGTCTTCTTTGACATAGAGAAAGCATACGACATGATGTGGAGAGCATACGAAATTATGTAAGTTAGGTTTCAAAGGTCAAATGTATAGATGGATCAAGGATTTTCTATCAGGAAGAGCAGTGAAAGTGAGAATAGGAAATAGTTATTCAGAAAAGTTTGTGATCGAAAATGGAATTCCACAAGGACGTATACTGAGCCCTTTATTGTTTTCCATAATGATAAATGATGTATTTGAAGATCTGGATAATGGGCTGGGGTTTTCACTCTTTGCTGATGATGGGGCAATCTGGAAAAGGGGAAGGAATATTGACTTTATTGTTAAAAAGTTACAGGAGGCTATTGCAGTAGTTGAAGAATGGTCATATAAATGGGGTTTTAAATTCTCAGTTGACAAAACAAAGAATGTTTTTTACAAGGAAAAACATTATAAAATTATATAATCAAGAACTGGAAAGAGTGAAACAGTTTAAGTTTTTAGGGATATGGTTTGATGAAAGAGTTACATGAGCGGTGCATATTTAGAATATAGTGAACAAATGTAAGAAAATAATAAATACAATGAGGTGTTTAGTTGGAAGTGAATGGGGGGCAGATAGGATGGCATTAAAGGCCATGTATAGTGGATTGGTTAGATCTGTGTTCGATTATGGGTGTGTGGTGTATGGATCAGCAGCAGAAACATCTCTTAGAAAGTTAGATAACATACAGCATCAGGTA
>NW_015505432.1:1083209-1097106 GCF_001515645.1 Sinocyclocheilus grahami
GTACAGTTATCAGTGAATTATTGGGTTAATTTACAAGGCCATAGTCAAGAGCACCCAACACTAGATACTTTAAAGCCCTGTTGGGAAAAAGAGAGGAGGAAAATTAAAAGTTTTGGTTGGGCAGTGATACAGAAAGCAACAGAACTTGAAGTTAATCAGTTAAATGTTAGTCCAACTGTACCGCTACCTGTAATAAAACCTTGGTTACTTTCAGATGCTACAGTAGATTTTACATTGTTAGAACAGAACAATAAAGGTAAGGAATGTAATTTATATAATGTGCAGGAATATATTAATGAGTACTACAGCTATGTTCAGATCTATACAGATGCATCAAAGAGTTTAGACAATAAGGTAGGAGTAGCGTTTACTGTTCCAGAATTTCATTTATCATCAGTGATGAGTTATCAGTTTATACACATGGGGAAATGATCGCACTATTATTAGCAATACAGTGGATAGAAGAGATAAGAAACATTTGAAATCAATTGTTTATTCAGATTCATGTTCATCTTTGGCTAGTTGACAGTACAGTCACTCGGAAAGTAGACCAGACATTTTAATGGAAATAATGCAAATGTTATATAGAAGTCAAATGATGGGGAGTACAGTGGTATTTGTATGGGTGCCGGCGCATATTGGTGTCCAAGGACATGAAACTGCAGATAAAGAAGCAGTTAAAAACAACGACATTAACTGAATTGTTAATCTAAGTAAGAATGAAATCAAGAGTATTATTAAGAAAAGACTGAAGGAAAGGTGGCAAAAACAATGGGGTAAGGAGGAGAAAGGTCGGTGGTTTTACAGAGTTCAAAGGAAAGTGGGAGAGAGGAGATCGTAATATCGAGGATGAGATTTAGTCACACAAGATTAAAGAGTACACTTTTTAAAATGGGTCAACATGATACGGGAAGGTGTGAATTTTGTGGACAAGAAGAAACAGTGGAAGATGTTATATTGTACTGTCAGAAATACGAGACTGAAAGAAGGATGCTAATGCAAAATGCAATTTACACCGAGATATATTTTAACAAAATAACTCAAGGAATGAATGCTAGGTTACACTTTACTTGAAGGGGTGTGCATAAGACTGACATGACACCTTCATAATCATGACATGACACATTGTTTATGTACTTTTTAATGCAAAAATGACATTGTTTGAGATGTCTTTGTTATGGGCTACGGTTAGGGTTAGGGTTAGGTCAAATAATCTCATATTTGCATTAAACATGGCATAACTGAGTGAAAGACACTTAATGACAGTTGTCATAAACATGCATAAAACCTCCTTCATGTGTCATGATTATGAAGGTGTCATGTCAGTCTTATGCACGTCTTATTCAAGTAAAGTGTTACCGAATGCTATAGTTTTATTTTTTTCAGTTCCTTAAAATAACTAATTTGTGGGAGAGAATTAAAACAAAAAAGGAAGGAAGTAAGTCACTTTTTGATCTCCATGCCAGTTGGTGGCGGAAATACACCCTTTTGTAAATACAATTTCAAGAAGAAGAAGAAGAACAACAACGAAAGTGTCGATGTTTGCGTGTTTACATCTCAAACCAATCACTGTTCATACGTAAAGCCTGTAACTATTGAGAGAATGCGCACATTTTGAGCAAGCGTCCGCTTTCTTTTTCAGTCGGTCCAAAGTCGGATGGATGTTTGTGATTAGAGGGTTTGCAGATTATAGAAGAGAGAGTCATGGCGATAGCGCACGCCGCCACAGAGTATGTGTTCTCGGACTTCGTGCTCAAGGAGCCCGCGACAGAGAACAGGTACAAAGGCATCCGGCTGGATCTGGCGCTGGATAAGATGGTCACCTGTGTCGCGGTGGGGCTGCCTCTGCTGCTCATCTCTCTGGCCTTCGCGCAGGAAGTGTCTGTCGGTATGTCACTTTCTCACGCGCATCATGAGATATTATGCTTAAAAGTCATATGTTGTTTGTTTCGTTTCTCAAGAGTTTCACTTCACACTCATTTCTAACTGGTGATGCGGATTTATTCATTGTTCAGGCAGGCATGGCCTGAACTGCATTTCTTCTTTGGAGGATTTTAGGTCAATTAGTAAGGCCTTTTTTTTTAGTTAAGCAGTACAAAATTATTAATAATCCATCTTTTAATATCATGTATACAGTCCGGTAGTTTAGAGAATTGGAAGGTTTTATGAGGCCTTGAGAAAATATAAAGGATTGTCGATAGCTATGTTTCCATCACGCTGTATGCACATTTTGAAGTATCGCATCAGAAACGAGTGATGGAAACGGCAAATTTCGAATGAAAATTCGCAAAAATGTTTTTACGCTCGCTTAAGGTGGGTTTTGTCTTGTGTAAAAAAGGGTTAATGCACATAAAAGGAGATGGAAATGCATTTGCCGAGTAAATTCCTCCATGCGCATCAAAAAAGTCATATGACTGCGCTATGGGACGGCAAAACCTAACCAGTGGACCAATCTTGTTCCTCAGCCAGCTGAAGTGAATGACAGCTTGGGAGCTCTCGTTGCTCGCTTTCTGTAGCCTATATCATTTTATTTTTAAGATTTATTTTTAATGCTTCTGTAAAGGACTAACGGCCGCATAGCCTACTGCAGAGTTTAAGGGAGACAATGGCACTTAACAGTAAAGTCATATCTAAATATGTTCTTTTCATTTATGAAGATTTAAGTATGTAGTTTATGCACATTTGTTCAAAACAGCTTGGCAGATTGTTCACAAGATGTAGGCAAAAGTTTGTATTGTATACAGGAAGGATGCGCGTTCTTATCGTTCCTCTGTTGCGCTGCTTGTCTATTTCTCTTCAAAGCACCAACTTAAAATGCCTATTTTGGTTTGATTGCTTGTGTTACATGAGAAAATAAATCATTTTGCCTTACTGATGCAGTAGCCTATTTAATGCGGGTGCGGTTCAGGTCGCGGGTCGGGTACAGAATTAAATTGGTGCTGGCTGCTGTCGGATAACGGGTCGGGTGTTCTGTTGTGTAGCTACTGCGGATGCAGGTTTACCTAACAGCACCCGTGCAGGACTCTGCTTTAAACTGCTTTGCGTCTCTCCGTCAGATAACCTCACGTGCATGATGCGCCATTTACGGGGGCTTATTTAAAATGAAAACTCATTCTCTGCCAGCAGGAGGCGCTTTTAGAGTGATACAACTGGTAATGTATATCGAAATATCGGAAATGCGTTTAAAAATCATATCACCGTTATTGAAAAAAATTATATCGCGATACATATTGATATCGAATTATTGTCCAGCCCTAAGTCAGGTTAAATCTCTAAAGTTTGTTAGTGGATATGCAAAAGCTGAAACAATAACAAACATAATTTTATTTTTCCAAACATACAGCAGTCTAAAGAGGTTTAAAAGATTAGTAATTATTTTCGCAATCTCTTTGGTGCTACTAGAGAATTCACACAATTCACCTTCACGTCAAGATTTATCAATAAGATAATCACCTCAAATAGTATTAAAGAATGTTTTTTCCAAATAAATAAATAAATGGAAGAAAATCATGAATGCGTTGTAGGACACATGAGCCCCTAAAATGAACTCCTCTCCTCTCTCTCTGCAGTTTTTCCCTTATATCCTTTTGCTGGTGGCAGTATCAGTTTACATGCCAGCGTTGTTTTGGCGGTTCACAGGAGCTCCTGTGCTTTCTTCTGATCTGACCTTTATAATGGAAGAACTGGACCGTTCCTATAACAGAGCCATCAAACTATCTAAATGCCTTTACACAGCAGGAAAACTGGACTCCGAGTCAGCCCGCATGGGCTCACACAGGTAAACTGGACACACGCACAAAGAGCAGAGAAAATGTCTGACAGTTCTTCTTGACACCTGAAGAGTGACTGGGTTTACAGAGCACACAGAACTGTCACATGGTTTCACTCTGTGGGAGTTATTGAAATACATACGCGCACACTCAAACTAACCTCCCATCAGTATGTTTCTATAAAAATTGCCATATTCACAAATTATATTTCCTTTTCACCATCATCTCTCACCAATCATGCCATTTCCTATTACATACCTATAACATTTAAATCCTGTTATTCTTGCATGTTTTTTCTTTAGCTCTGTGAGAGATCTTACCGAGAGCTACTTTAAATATCCTCTGGTGGAGCAGTACCTGAAGACCAAACGCTTCTCTCGAGGATTACTGATCCGGTACCTCCTCTGCCGCACCATCACTTTCTTGGCCCTCATGTTAGCCTGCATCTACCTTTGCTATTACATCCGTCTCTCCATCACAGATGAGTTTCAATGTGACATTCGAACTGGCGCGGTTATCAACGACTCCTCAGTACCTCCGGCCATGCAGTGCAAGCTAATTGCCGTGGGCATCTTTCAGCTCCTGAGCTACATCAATCTTTGTGTGTATTTGCTGCTGTTGCCATTGTGCTTGTACGCCATGTTGGTTCCATTCAGAAGGACCATGGGCTTCTTGAAACCGTATGAGATGTTACCCACTATAGGGGTAATGCAGTTTGGGCAGGTGACCTGGGATGATCAAGCACTATATCTGCTGTTTCTGGAGGAGAACCTCAGTGAGCTGAAGAGTTATAAGTGCCTAAAGGTGTGTTGATCAGGTTTTGCTGTCTTTGTTGTTGCATAGATTCTGGGAAAGAACCCTCCAGACATTACCTGCTTACTGTATGATACCTATGAAGTCTGCGTTCCAGTTTTGTCATGTCCTTTTGATCACTGTGCATTTGGAGTGGAAAATGTTTATTTAAATTGCCTTTTAATTGGCAGATTTGATTCAGCAGCATACATCAAAAGCTGCTGAGAGGTGCAGTTCTTTATTGAATGTAGCTTTTATCTTACAATCTTCTTGTAATTTTAAATGCCTACATCCAATTACTATTAGAGAGCACCATTCCCTACTTTACAGATGAATTGTAGTAAATTTGTGTTCTTGAATTTATAAGAAATTTCCATGTGACATGAATATAGTTAAGATACTTAAAGCGTTAATGAATTGTATTAATGCATTTGTTTAAATTCATATTGATTACAATATTCAGAGAAATTAAGATATTTTAAAGGCTTAAAAAACCTATTGTGAGAGCTTTTATTTTTCTTCAAGAGATTGTTTTGTAATATTTGTGCTTTATGTATGCAGGTGTTGGAGTTGTTAAAAGAGGGGGGAGACGATTCTTTTGACACCATACAGCTGTTGCAGACACTTGGACAAGTTAAAACAGATGTGGTGGATGGCAGATTGCCAGGAAAGGACCAGAAAATCTCCAGCACCAACAATGGTGACACTGAATTGAAAGGTGTCTTTTTGTTTTTTAGTTTGCTGATCTTTGATTTACATATAAATTCACAGATTAAGACTAGCATTGCCTCTCTGAAGAAGGGCAGCTCATGCTAGTGACCATTTTTTCCTAAGATGTTGATATGTAAAAAGGAAGTGTGTTTCATTGACACATAAGATCACATTGATCTCTGACCCTCTTGATGTAAACGAATGGAAATTTTTATTTCCCTAGAGATATCTCCACTGCTGCAGGACGGCGGATTGAAAAATCATGAAGATGAGAAGGTTGTGCGCCAGAGGGTGATCTGAACTCTCATTGCAGTTTACGGTGACTGCCTGCATCAACATCTGGAACAGATAGAGGAATACATTTTGGGGGAATGGAGGAGAACAGTGGAAGTCTCATCCTTTCATAAATGCATAACTGAGATCCACTAAGACTGCAGTTGAATTCTGTTTTAGTGCTTCTTGTAGTGGGGTTGGGGTATTAACTGTTTTATATTACTTTAATTTTTCACATTTAGTTTAATAGTACCATTCATAGTAACATTTTAACTGCAGAAAATGTGTCTGGCTTGAACAGTTATACTGTTGTTATCACTAATGTGACAACAGTACCTATACTTGACTTGAGAAAACTGACATATTTAGTTGCATGCTCACATTGTCACCCACACAGACAAAAGCTGCCTGTGAGCATTTGCTGATTCTCTCAGTCTGAAATAATGGGAAAATTGGAATAAACTGAAAGAAAATGTTAATCTATGGAGCTTCTTTTTGAAATATGAATTGTGGGAAGAGATGAAAGAAATGGGACAACGGATCATCTTCTGTTTCTGCGAAGATTGATATTGTCAATTTGTTTACCTTTCTGCATCCATGGTTTTTTTTTAATACTTGTGTGAATTATGTTTTGTGTCTGTCTCTTTCCTCTGGAAATAAAGATAAATATTTGCACTAGTTGTGAAATTCTTACCTGTACAGTTGCTAAGTTTACCTTACAGAAAATGCAAAATGTGAATAATTTGAGCAAAATCAGAGGGATCATAAAAATTGCTGCTTGTTTTGAGTACTGCCTTAAATAAACTAGTTCATATAATAGATGTTTACATCTAGTCCACAACAGAAAATAATAGCTCAATTTATGAAATTGAACCTGATCAAAAGTTTGCATATGCTTTATTCGTAATATTGTGTGTTGTTACCTAGATGCACATTCAATAGTTTTTCCAGCATCTTCTGCATATTGGAACCCTTTCGAAACCCACTGCGTCCCGTTTTGTAAAAATAGTGTACCCATACATATTGGCTACTGTAGGTATTTTGTATCTATTGGGTATTCTATTAATACAGGATACATAATTGAGATTAACAAACTGGAAATATGGGGAAGTTATGTACTGCTGTGATTTCTAGAAATTGTCACTATACTTACCTGAAGAAAGTTTTTTTTTCTTCCCATCTGCTGGTTGTAATTTAAAGTGGTGTTTACTTGTTCCATGTAGTTCAGGGTAAGTGCAATAAATATACATACAGAATCCTATATATTTGACTGTGAACCCCTTAGTTTAAAAGTAACTTTCTGAAATATTTCTACATTTTTGGAAATTTCTAAATAAAAATGCTTGCCCAATTTGGGTAATTTTGGCAACCCAGCAGCAGGTCAAAACTGGACAAACCCAGTATTTATGTATGTATGTATTTATTTATACTCAAGTATTGTTTAAAAATTACTATACTGCTGGGTTAAAATTCTAAAATGAACCCAAAATGGGTTGTAAATTAAAAGTTCTTTAACACACACAGAATGACTACAGTAACAATGGAGCCAATATTAATAATCAAAATTCAATTTATTGATATGCAATAACATAAAAAGGACACAAATTTAGTCAATTTTGTCTTAAATGTAAGTTCAGTTCAATTCAATATTCACTATGGCCAAACTTCAGGCTCATAGTGCTGTCAGGATGTTGCTACTCCATTAATAGCCAAAAAATAATATTTGAATGGGGACTATCAAAATATATGGGCCATCGTTCTGTTAGATGTGCTGCAGATCAAATATGAGCACCAACACCACTACACTATATACAGGTCAAACCTGGCCCAACTGCATTTCAGTGTAGATTATTTAAGCCAGCAGTTTTCAACCCCTGCTTCAAAAACATTTTGCAATAGAATGCCCACAGTGTTGCCAAATGTAGTCACAAAATCTGTCAAAGGGGTCTTTTGAGATTCACGCTGATTCACCTCCTGTGGAGAGAAACTTCAGTGAAATCGTTGCCATCCTGATACCAGGAGCATGTCCCCTCATCCCCTAAACTGAGAATTGTTTTTTTCTTTCTGAAAATTGCCCCAATCCTAATGATGAAATTAATTTGACCATGTGGCAAATGAATGTCAGGCAGTTGCTCACAGAAACTTTATTGGATAGGCATATGAGAAGACACATTCTGGACAGCCTCCTCCCTCCTACTCTTAATGCCGGACTCAGGTGGGTCAGGTGTGCCACAACATGTGTACATGCTTGACCTACAAAAGATTATGTCAGTGTCTTTGGTGGACATAAGCTGTACATCTAGTTGAAATGCACAAGAATACATCCGTAGTTATTTGCAGTCACTCCATTTTCTAATGCACAAAGTGGTTGAAAAGAATGGGGCTCCTCAATGTATTCCAACAGATTTACACTTTTGGGCAGAAGTTGGCATCTAAACACCTCCAAACTTCTGTGAAGTACTTAGGGCATGCTATTTTTGCTCAGGGTATACAACCTGACCATGACAAGATATCTGTTATAAAGGGCCTAATTTATAAAATGTGTGTACATACAGATTTGATATTAGAGATTTAATTAGCATATGCTAAAATCCACACCAACGTTCATATTCATAAAAACTTTTTTTGATGTGGAAAAGTGCGTAGCGCCACATCGAGTTCAAAGCAGACTTTACAGTATTAAAGTACTGCAGGTATTTTGAAGTCTAAGAAATTCTTTCTACTTGCAATTCTCAAGAAAAAGATGTAAATGTTGACTTGTGCTCTATAATACATTAATGAGGCATTTAATGAATTAATTAATTAGGCAGTGTTTACAAGGCATCGATCGATACAAAGAAGATTAGCATGGCCCCTGCGAAATGATGACATGAAAAACCCTAAGCGCTCCATCTTTTTTGATTGTGATATTCGTGCTCCTCTACTCTATCAGCCCTTGTGTGGTGAATAAACACAGGTCTCAGCGTGGGAGCGTTTAATTGTAAAATAACTCACCGTCTCCTTTGGTTTAGAGATGTTCACTTGCAGCCCCGCTCCATCACACCTTGTGCCTTCAGCACGAGTACTCCGGTACCATCGGCAAGTGTGTCCACCCGCTTCCTTCAGCAGATGCTCCTGTACATCCCGGTAGAATCTGGTACATGTACAACCTGGCGCGCTACGTTCCCCTGTCCCCCAAACTCGGTGAGCGGTTGCATCAATCGAGGTGCGTCCGGCCCCAGGACCGACGCGCTCCGTACTGCACGGTATGCGAAGTGGTGCGATGGCTCACTGGGCCCTACCACCTCTGAGAGAGCTTGCGGGGACACGAGGGGTACAGATACCTCGAGCGAGCCTGCTGTCTTGTGCTCGCCACGGCGGCACATATACTAAAATTGGATCGATACAGAGAAGATTAGCATGGCCCCTGCGAAAGGATGACACGCAAATCCGTGAAGCGCTCCATCTTTTTTGGTTGTGAAATTCGTGCTCCTCTACTCTGTCAGCCCTCGTGTGCTGAATAAACACAGGTCTCAGCGTGGGAGCGTTCCATTGTAAAATAACTCACCGTCTCCTTTGGTTTAGAGATGTTCACTTGCAGCCCCGCTCCATCACACCATGTGAAAAACTCATGAGAAGTACGAGGCCATCGTCAGACTCTGAGCTTGAGAGCAGGGAGAGGAGAACGGTGTCATCTGCGTATTTGGCAACGTGAAAATTAGCCGGAGAACTTCAACGCTCATTTGCAGAAAGTAAGAAGAGAATCCGTGACAGTGCACCACTTTGTGGAGATCCAAAGTGCATCCGGTAAGACTCCCTTTATCCTGACCCTTTGCTGCCCACCCCTTCTTTACTGCCACCTCTTCTTTCGAAAAGGTAGAGGCCACGCCTCCTTCAGCACGAGTACTCCGGTACCATCGGCAAGTGTGTCCACCTGCTTCCTTCAGCAGATGCTCCTGTACATCACGGTGGAATCGGGTACATGTGCAACCTGGCGCGCTACGTTCCCCTGTCCCCCAAACTCGGTGAGCGGTTGCAGGGGGGCGCATGCGCATGCAGCGACCGGCAGTGAATGAGAGTTTGGCGTCCTGTTTTATGTGGTTTTATTCATTTTAAACGTTTTATTGTCCTGTATTGTCTTAACTACATGAATAAGCGATTCTAGATTTAGTTGGAAAATGGATTTATCCTATTTTGTCACGCTGGGACTTCTTTTGTATCTGTTGTTTGCATGCAACATCCGTGGGACTGTATGCCAGGTGAGGACACAGTATTCCAGAGATATGTTACTGCAGCTAAACCTCGCTAGTTTGGCTCAGGGAATGTATTTTACACCGGAGTTACCGAACTTTATTCTGAGAGATTCTCATGGACCGAGGAGTGTGGAAAAGAAGAGGAGGAAGAGGGGTAAACGAGGTGGAGTTAGATTACGCCTGAGGAAGCAGCGGCTCACCCGGGTTCCTCTGCCCTCGGTTATTATGGGAAACGTTCAGTCTTTGAGGAATAAAGTGGATGAACTTCAGGGAAATGCTCGTTACAGCAGGATTTTAGGAACTGCTGCATTATGGCATTTACTGAAACGTGGCTCACTGAGCTTGACCGGGACATCGACTTATCCATTGATGGATTTGGAGCTCCTTTTCGTTTGGATCAGCTGGCAGAGGTAACGTGGAAAACTCAAGGAGGCGGGGTATGTCTATATGTCAACAAACGATATTGTACCTCTGTGACTGTCAGAGAGCGTGTTTGTATGCCAGATGTGGAACGTTTAGCGGTTTCACTTCATCCTTTCTATTTACCCCGTGAGTTTCCTCAACTTTTCATGACAACAGTGTACATTCATCCAAAGGCGGATTCTGTCTCTGCCTCCAGTACTATATTTGATGTAGTATAGAGATTGCAGTCGATCTCACCGGATGCACCTAACTTTGTTCTTGGCGATTTTAACCATGTTTCTCTTAAACAGACACTCAAAACCTTTCAGCAATATGTCTCCTGTCCAACCAGACGGGGTAAGACATTAGATCTCTGTTATGGGTCAGTAAAGGATGCTTATAAATCTCTCAATTATCAGACAAAGATGAACAGCTTGATCTGGGAGAAGGAGATCTCATTTCAGACATAGTGTCTTCATTCTCTCTTTTCTCATGGAGGCTCATTTTGGTAGCACTGCCTTCCTGCTCTTGTGTCTCAAAAAGTATGACTTCAGACCTTTGTGGAAACACAACAATGCAAAAAGTTAAATAGACAGATAAGCATAATTAAATACAGACTAGCAGCTTTGCATGTTCACCTGTGAAGTGAAGTTTTGTGTAGGATAATGATTCTGTACTGCACAATAAAATATGTTTTGAGCTTTTACTCAAATCAACTCACTCAATTCAGTGCGTTCTGAGACTGCACACAGACAAAGCTAACTAAAAACCCCTAACTACTGGTCAACTCAAACTCAAAGTTAACTCAAAATCAGCATGTGCGAGGAACTTTACCATACACCATTTGCAGTGTGAATCCACAGAGAATATGTAGTCATTTTTGAAATATTAGTACAAATATTTTTTTTTATAATTTAGTATATTATTATAGAAGATATATATTATTAGATTATGTACAGTAGATACATATATAGTAGATTATATACAGTAGATATATATTATTAAATTAGTGTAATTTGTGACATTAATAAAATGGACTATAATAGCATTACAAATGATTCACTCAAGATACATATCAACATTTAAAGGGGTCATGACATAAATTTTCTTTTGGCATACGGTCATTGTATAATAAAAATGGTGTTGAGCTGTAAAGTAATATTTTTCAGTACATTGCAAACATATTAAGTTGTTTTCCATGTTTTATTATACTAAGGTACCTAATCATTTCTCACTGTTGATTCGGATATTAATATTAATAAGTGAAAAAATGTACATGCAGTAGTTTTAGTAATAATGTGGTTCTTGTGATACAATAGAAGTGCAGAACTCAGCAGCACTTTTGTACTGTAAGCTAAAACAAATGTAAAAACTGCAGTTATTTTTTAAGTGCACATCAGCGCATATTCAACGATCATCTCATATTCTGCCATTTGTGCAAGAGAATCATCAATTATTGGTTCACTGATATTGTTTCAAATCTAATTACTTTATAGTATAACTAGTACAATTGTCCTGGCAGTGAAATATCTTCAAACTCACAATAACTTACATTCACCTTTACTAACTTACTAATTTTTGTATAATTTATCTTTATGATTACATAAGAATATGTTCTGAGCTTACCACAATAAGCTGCCACTTAAGTGTCCAGGCATAGGTTTAAACCCTCAAAATGTTATCTTTTCTTTTACTTTCATTTAGTCAGCTGGTCAAGGTGACTTGTCGTCTTCTCGTCTTCTTCTCCCTCTAGTGGTGCAGAGCATCATCACAATCTCAGCTGAGTCTCAAAGCAGTTCTGTCGTGAACACAAAAGGGGTAAACGAGGTGGAGTTAGATTACGCCTGAGGAAGCAGCGGCTCACCCGGGTTCCTCTGCCCTCGGTTATTATGGGAAACGTTCAGTCTTTGAGGAATAAAGTGGATGAACTTCAGGGAAATGCTCGTTACAGCAGGATTTTAGGAACTGCTGCATTATGGCATTTACTGAAACGTGGCTCACTGAGCTTGACCGGGACATCGACTTATCCATTGATGGATTTGGAGCTCCTTTTCGTTTGGATCAGCTGGCAGAGGTAACGTGGAAAACTCAAGGAGGCGGGGTATGTCTATATGTCAACAAACGATATTGTACCTCTGTGACTGTCAGAGAGCGTGTTTGTATGCCAGATGTGGAACGTTTAGCGGTTTCACTTCATCCTTTCTATTTACCCCGTGAGTTTCCTCAACTTTTCATGACAACAGTGTACATTCATCCAAAGGCGGATTCTGTCTCTGCCTCCAGTACTATATTTGATGTAGTATAGAGATTGCAGTCGATCTCACCGGATGCACCTAACTTTGTTCTTGGCGATTTTAACCATGTTTCTCTTAAACAGACACTCAAAACCTTTCAGCAATATGTCTCCTGTCCAACCAGACGGGGTAAGACATTAGATCTCTGTTATGGGTCAGTAAAGGATGCTTATAAATCTCTCCCGCTTCCTCCATTGGGCTCTGCTGATCATAATTGCATTCATTTACTGCCCATATACAAGACTATTTTAAAGAGAGAGAGAGCAAAGATCAAGGACATAAGTATATGGTCTGAAGAATCTGTGTCCTGTTTGCAGGAATGTTATAGTTGTACTGATTGGGACATTTTTAAACAGACCTGTGGTAATGATGTGGACTCACTGGTAGATGTAACATGCTCATATATTACTTTATGCAAAGACATGATAATTCCCAGTAAGCGTGTTAAAATATATTCTAATAACAAACCCTGGGTGACTAAATCTGTGAAGTCCTGCTTACAAAGGAAAAAACTTGCCTTTAAACAGGGAACAGCCTCTGATTTGTATTTGGCTACAAAAGAGCTGAAGACTGTAGGATGGGGGAGTCTTGAAGAATTTATATCATGTATCTTGTATCATATTTTTGTTATCTGTTGTGTTATATTTTTAAATTTGTTTTTTTGAATTTGTGTTATGGATGGATGTCACTGTCATTTTACTGCAAGACAAATTTACCTGCGGGTATGAATAAAGTAACCTAACCTAACCCTAACCTACTATAGGCATACTGTAGGGATTCCAAAATGCACAATAAATATGAGTATCTAATAAAACAGACATATAATGAGAAAAGGGCAATCCTTATTAACATTAAATATATAAAGAAACGACACTATATAAACACTCAAACTATATAAAACTCGTCAACTATGATCTTTGCAATCATTTGCAATCAAGTCGATGATATCGCTGGAAATGAAGTGTCCCCAACTAAGCAAGCCAGAGGCGACAGCGGCAAGGAACCAAAACTCCATCAGTGACAGAATGGAGAAAAAACCTTGGGAGAAACCAGGCTCAGTCGGGGGGCCAGTTCTCCTCTGACCAGACGAAACCAGCAGTTCAAGTTCAGGCTGCAGCAAAGTCACATTGTGCAGAGGACTCATCTGGTTCCTGTGGTCTTGTCCCGGTGGTCGTCTGAGACAAGGTCTTTACAGGGGATCTGTATCTGGGGCTCATCTAGTTGTCCTGGTCTCCACTGTCTTTCAGGGCTGTGGAGGTCCTTTCTAGGTGCTGATCCACCATCTGGTCTGAATACGTACTGGATCCGGGTGACTGCAGTGACCATCTGATCTGGATACAGACTGGATCTGGTGGCTACGGTGACCTCGGAATAAGAGAGAAACAGACTAATATTAGCGTAGATGCCATTCTTCTAACAATGT